>NW_017100142.1:394237-395260 GCF_001263275.1 Habropoda laboriosa
CTTTCTGACGGTGTGTCTGTGTATTTGTGTGCGTGTGCTCGGTGCACCGAAAAAGCCTGAAGTATCACGGATCCTGCGGAGGTACACGTATCATGTACCGGGTGTCTCGGTTGGATATAACGTCGGGAATACGCGAATGTGAATGGCGAGCGTATACGCGCGAGCAGGGGGTCTCGAGCGGGTCTAGCGCCAAGTGCCAATAACCGTCCTACATCGACACTTTGTTATCGAGAAAAAGACGCTATTACGTTCTGGTTGTGCCATGACGAACGGGGACTGACACGAGCGTTGCGAAACGTAGCCGTTGACATTGTCCACCGGCGATACTGTTGTCAGGCTAGCTACTTGAAGTAGGTGAAGTTCATAGCGTTCGTTCGAACGCTTTCTATATCGTAGAAGAATGCTCGTTACGATCGGAAAGTAAAGAAATAAAAATTGCACACTCTGTAAAATCTGTTATTTTTCTCTTTCAGATATTATCCATATTAGAAAAAAAAAAAACACATTCGCTGAAAATGCAAAAATGAAGAAGTAAAAGTTTCAAAAAATTACGTGCTATTTTTAAAAGAACACTTCGCTAAGGTATCTCCTGGAAATATGGTATAATTAAAAAGTAACGAGAGAAAAATGAGAGAAAAATACTGGAAGAGTGATAAAAGTGATAAAAAAAATGGGGGACTATTTTGAAAAAAGAGCACCCTTGAGAGTACGGAGGAAGAAAGAAGGAGAGTGGGATACGGTGTGTTTCGATTGAATGATTTTGATCGAAAAGCGACGGAAGGTGGGAAAAATGAGTAGTAGGTTCGATGATCGAGTGGAGAAGGCCGAAGTATCACGAGGAACGGCGCGGTGAGGCACGTAGAGCCACGTACCGGGTGTTCACATCGCGCAGAAGCGCGCGACTGCTGGTCAAAGAGAAGGAGGAAGGCTCGAGCTTGCACGTATATAGGAGGCTCGCGAGCCGAGCACCAGGAGTCAATGACCGTTCTACATTGACGCGTTGCGCCGGCCCGAGTGCCGGCT
>NW_017100142.1:395371-396819 GCF_001263275.1 Habropoda laboriosa
CACTTTTCCTCCTCCGTCCACTTCCCCCACCCGCCGTACTTTTCTCCTCGCAGTTCAAACTCGTACGCCGTGTACGTAATACGAATAAAAAGTTCCTTAAACGCTAGCACAAATTTTTCAAACGTTCTAACGTTTCTATTTGGAATTAAAAAGAGGAGTTGTTTGAATTTGCATCGAAATTCGAGAGACACAACCCTTCGAATTCAATTTAAACCCTACGAAGGTGAGCACAGAGAAGATTACAGTCTCCGTTCGAAAAAGAAGAAGAGTGAACAGTTGCGTGGTCTGACCGCGGCAGCTGATGGACTATCTCCAAAGAGTGTAAAACAGGAAGTCGTTCCATAGGAAGGTGTACGAACGACGTTCGATCACGAGTAAATTTCGACGTTCCGTTTCCTGTCGATCGCTCGTTTCGCATTGCCGAAAATATAATTACGCGTCGAGGCTAAATTTAGCTCGGTTCCTGTTACCCTCGGTACTCTCTCCCGGTTAATAAACGTACTTTACTATCGTCGCCCGGCCAGTAGGAGGTACACTTACCTAGAAAAGATAGCTCGTAGAATTTCCATTTTCTCAAGTACCCGCGAACGACTTTGAATAAGTGATCGCCGGGGAGCAAGTATGCCGATTTGCAATTCAAAACGATCGTGCGCGGTTAACTCTTCTAATTTCTTCTCGATACTCCGGACGATTTACAGCCTGGTCGCCATTTTGCTTCTTTATCTTCGAGGGGAAGAGGAGATTCTCTCAGCTGTCTCGAAACGTAAACTTGGAGCGTTGATCGAGCGTTTTCGATAAATTACCGGTCGATTTAGCCGATAAGTCTCCTGGACGAACACGCTAAGCTGACGAATTGAAATTATCTCCGTTTGATTCGGGACGAGGCTCGCGAACGCGTTAAGCCGGTAATATGCAGCGCGGTTGGGAGCTGAGGCGAGCGCACTCGTTCGTTATATAAGGTGAAAGGGCGACTGACATTGACATTGAAGTTCGTGCTATTCAATGCGGAAACGGACAAACTCCGTTATTTAATCTCTTTCACAACGATTACGAGGGAACGTTTTATCGGCCGGAGGTATCGACCGGAAGCGCAAATGCGCGTTACGTGTTCCGTCCAACGAGCCCGAGTAGAACTCTCTTCGCTACCAGCGAAACACCATTTTTCTTCCTGTCGTAATCTAACCAAAATTTCCTGTGCGAACAAATTTCTTACACTTTCTCTAAATCATTTTTATAAAAATTCAAATATCCTACTTCTCTGGTAAATTGAAATTTTACTGAAAAATCAGAGACCGAAATTGCAAATTTCGTATTTAAAGATATTTACCGTACACCGAGCACGTTTCAATCCTTCGTTCAATTAGAACGCGCGGTTTTCGCGGCCCCTTAAAGAGTAGAAGCCCGAACGAGATATAGGAGCATACCTGACCTGCCTTACGCCACGCAGC
>NW_017100142.1:396853-397326 GCF_001263275.1 Habropoda laboriosa
AATTTCTCCAACGGCGTGTACCGCAGGTCGGTACTCGGTGACGTGCACACAGCTTATCAGCCTCGTCTCTCGCATCCGGATGCTAATAATTCCGCGTGTTCCCCTTTTAACAGAATTTATTTCGTGCATCGCGACCACCGCTACTCTCGTAAAACGAAAACGATTACCGACAACTTCCACCCCTTTTAATTTCACTTTTTCCTCTCTCCCCCTGCCAATTCTCGTTCAATCCCGTAATTCGTCTTTCCTCCGAAACCAAGTGAAATTGTCGTGGAAATTTCATCCTCCAATCTCTGGTACATCCTCGGCACGCTAGGACAATGCGCGAGCGATAACACGGGGCAAAAGGGGACTCTGACGAGAGAGAATATATGAAACGAGAAGGAGATTCATTTGGTCGACGAGCAAACGTTCCCCGTCTCTTGTACGCTTCCGCGAAATGGGTTACATGGACAAAGGAAAGGCGAAAAGAC
>NW_017100142.1:397349-409832 GCF_001263275.1 Habropoda laboriosa
AGGGAAATTTTCGAAACGGTACAACCGTTCCCTTGCCTTCTCGCGATGCGCAAACTGATTGCCCATTCGTTTGCTTTTTGCCGTGCTAAAACCGTGGACCCATCGATGAGAACGAACGCTTTTTCGAGTGCTAGATTTCTTCCTCTCCTACCGTGCTTCGTAGTCCTCTTTCTCTGTTTCTGTTAGTGAGAATACGATTTTTTACCGCGAGCAGAATTGTAGAGGGGAGAGAGCTAGAATGCGGGTAAAGAATGGACGGTTCGAAGCAAGGACACCGATAGGGGGTCCATTTTGTAATAGTGCGGGTCCCTGGTGCGATTCGAGCTATTACAAAATGGGTTGCGCGGAGCGACGAGTGCCAAGTTCATCGACCGAGTTGGAAAATGAAAATCCGCCTTTCTTGCGGTGAAAATCGGGCACACGGCAAAAGGGAATTCGACGTGCGTGCATTCGCCAGGATTTTCTTTATACCTGTGAAGAAGAAATTTTCATTTTTCTAAAAGTCCGGAAAATGGGAGTACTTTTAAAGGTGAAATTTGGCGAGGCAGAAAATAACGTGGGACTGAGGATATTTAGAGAATTCGAAAGAGTAGAGAGATATTGAAAATGAACGATTGGAAACTGAGCGTAAATTGTCTTCGAGGAGGCCGCGACGAGAGCTCGAAGTGTGCTATTACAAAATGGGTTATGCAGCGCGCGAAGAGAGTCAAGTTCAATAACCGACGAGAATGGAAACCTGCGACCTAGTACAAATTCATTTCACTCGTGCTCGTAAAAATCTCCGCGATTTCATTCTCCGCTCTAACAATTCTCCAACTGCTCACCAACTCTATTCAACCATCCAACGATATTTCCAAAAAAAAAAAGAAAAAAGAAAAACCTAAATAATCTTACTTTTAGACACTCGAATTTTCCCTGACCTCTTTACCATTTTTCTCCCTCCGTCGAAACAATCACATCGTATATACAGTGTCTAAAAAGTTTCAAAGAAAAAAAAATTCTTCTTTCGTTAAAACTTTTCCCTCCTAATGTATTCGACGTTGACGAAATTTCACTACGAAATTTTTCTCCCCGGTTGAAACGACGAGTAAATACGGCCGCAGAGAAATGCAGAAGTAGAAAATGCGAGGAATCGAGGTGTCGATGGTCGATTTCGGAGAAGGATACCGGTACGCCAGTTCGAAGTGTGCTATTACAAAATGGGTTATGCAGCGCGCAAAGAGAGTCGGGTTCAACAACCGACGAGAACGGTGAACCGAGGCGCGCAGGCCGGTAGCGAAAATGATATAGCGGTCGTCCGTGACTCCACGGCGTACGTAGAGAGGAGGTCCTCGGCCGAGAACACAGAAAAGAACGGAAAGAGAGGGAACACACCGGCGAACCAGCCGGTCGACCTCCACCACTGCCGTAGTCTGACGATCACGTGTCCCCATTGAAAGCGGCCGGCCACGTACGGCCTCACGTCGATCACTACCACTCCACTGCGCTGTTCTACCTTCGCCTGGCTGACCAGACACCCTCCGTTTCCACTTCTACTTTTGCCAAACGTATCGTACATCGCAGCTCTGTTCCTCTTCCAACTTTGCTCGTCAATTTTTACTGCTTTCCAATCTCGCGAGATCTGCTTGGAGTTACTTTATTTTTTTGATTTCTGAGATTGGTGAAAAGAGTTGTCGAATAATTCTGTGTCGTGAAGATTAGTATCGGAAGATTGTTTAATTGTTAGAAGAATCGAAGGTACGAAATACAAGATTGACAGATGAATTTCGAATGGGAGAGAGAGAGAGAGAGAGAGAGAAAAAGTTGGCATCGGTCACGGTCCGCTCGTGACTCAATCGCGAAGATGAGGAACGAGAGTCCGGAGGAACTATCATTGTCCTGTGGAGAGATCGATGAAAAGATAGGTGGAATTCAGGGCCGTCCAGTTCGATCGGCTAATCACGATCGACGGAACGTTTCACGTTCGCCTCCTCTCGATGAACTCTCAAGGTTCAACGAATTCCCCGTGTGGTTCGAGGTCCTGAACTCCTGAGGTGAAACACAGAGCCACAGGACGATGTCTCTGACCTGGCAGGCTCGATTCATCTCTCGCCTTTCGGTTACATAAGAACCGAAGGATGCCGGCGTTACCTTTTACGGCACGTGTGCGCAGACCTCGCGATGCTCGTGCACGCGATTAACCGAATTATCGATTATCCACGCGCGTCTCTCTCTTTCTCTGTCGATAATCTTTCGAAAAGAGGAGAGAGAGAGGAGGAAGAAGAAGAAGAAGAATATAAAGTTGGTCGGAGGAAAAGTGAAGGAAGAGGAAGATAAAGCGTGAAAGATAAGAGGCACGACCAGCCGAAGATCTCCTACCGAAAACGAATTCGGTTTTACTTTTGGCCGCGCCTTAAGCCGGCCGTACAACGGTGCTTTTACGCACCTGTACACGCATAGACGCGTGCATAGTGTGGCCCACGTGTAAACGTGTTCACGTATTCATGGTTTTACGACCGTTTGGTCGTCGTACCTGTACGGTACCTCGGTATACACAAGCCTCTATGTACAGTTAGGCGAGTGACGCGGTTTGGTTTCGACGCCGGTACGTGGCGATATGCAGGGGCGGATCGTATTCCTCGTAACACGCTCCTCGCGCTAACTTTTGCCACGTCCTCTCTTTTCGCAAGTCACTCGACGATTCTTCTTTACTCCTCGGCTCGATTAATTTCGAGGAGAGAGAAAAAAAAGAAGATACAGGCTGCCTGTAATAACTTCCATCGTCGGGAGAGACTGTGATTAATCAAACTGGATGTGTATCAAAAAGTATGATACAGCGGGAAGAAAAGCCTGGTAAAATTGCAGTAACGAGACACCAAATGTGAGAAGAGATATTGGAAAATTAAAAGAGTGTGAAATAAAAAGCAAATGTCGCGTCGGAGTTTTAGAGGCGCGTTAAACGAGAAGAAAAGAAGAAGAGGCGTCGTTAACCGCGGCAAAAGAAAACGACACGATTACCCGTGAAGGAGGAAACGCTGCGCGCTCGTTTAGGAAGATTTTCGCTCGTACCACGGTGCACGATGCGTTAAAGTTCGTTCACCGGTGCTCGAACACTGTCTCCGTTCCCCGTCCCTGTCTGTGAATGTGCACGTATACGCGTTGCGTATAGAATATAGGCGCAAAAGGGGGTCCCACTATGGGGGTATCGGAAACCTCGTTACTCAGCGCACCATGCCTATGGTGTGGTCCAAGTCCAAGTCCAAGTAGACCTCCAAGTGGGACAATGACCGGCAGAGACCTTCTTTCAGATCCGTGGCGAGAGAGAATGGAAGGTGGCCGGCTGAACGAGGAGAAAGAAGGACGAGACGAGCCGTGCCGTAGAAGGGGAGGCAATCGCGAACTCACTTCGCTAATTCACTTGCTCGTTGCTTTTCCGGTTTACATTTTGCTACCAGCCGAGAGTACGTCGGCCTTTAAAGATCGCCTAGTGGGCTCGAGAGAGACACGCCGGAAACGGAACTTTGATTTTCCGTGGAAATTCCAAAGGGTCGATTACTCTCGTTCATTATCAATCTCGACAAATTTCCAGAGAGAACAGTGTAAGTTTGAAACAAACGATTTAGCGTTTTAATTGGCAATTCATCGATTCAACCAACAGTTTTATTTTCGAGAGAGTAATGAAACGTCTGGAGCGAAAGAGGCGAAGAGGGATTTATATTTGGACGGGGTAGCTCAAGATGCTGGTAACAAAATTTAAATCAGCTAACGGGAGTCAAGAGTGTCCTAGACGAAGTTCCACGGAGAGACGAAACGAACAGAGTAAAATAGTACGTGCTTTTTATCAAGCGTAAAGAAGCAAAGTTCGCCGTGGAAGATCAGTGGAGTAACAGCACTTTCTACAAAAAGCTTAAACGCAACATGTCCCGGTTCAAAGACTTAAGGGTCATCGACCCCCCCCGCGACTCGCCAAAGCATCGACCTTCTTACAGACGTCCAGACCTTTCTTAACCATCGAGAACACCGGATGAATATTTGATGGGACAACGCAGCGAGCCTCTGACCTTCGGAATTCTCGGCTTTTCCATTAATTGGTCGGCTGATTGAAGGATATTCTTCGAGAACTCTCGAAAGATGCACAGACTCTTACGGAATGAGCCCTAAAAGCAGAGAACGAGCAAAGAGCTCGAAGCGGTAAAAGCAACCAAGTATAATAGAACGAGGACGATTTTATCGGCGTACAATCTCGCGTGAAGAATGTCTGCAAACGTTTTTTACGCGTGACTACCGGAACTTTGAGGAATTTCGTTCTAAGCTGTTACGCGTATCTTTACAAAATTGGTAAAAAGTGAGAAAACGTTCGGGTGAGTGAACGTTCTAGACGAATTTCTACCCGTTATTTCTGGAAAGCCGTGTGCGTACACGCAATCGGCGTGATAAACACGTATACGCGCGTATGGGTCCGTTATTCTCTAAAGTAACAGTTACGAGTGTTGTGCGAGAGTTTAAAGCGCCTTGCACCATGGAATCGTTCAATTCGAATGGGTTCTATGGAAACGGCATTTCCGGTTCACATTCAGTTTTCTATTCGTGGCCGCTATTACATGTCTGATTAGAAACTTTGCTAGCCAACTAGACAGCGGTCTGGCTACCGTCGTACGCTGCACACAGGGACAAAGGATCGGGAACCTTTAATTTCCCTTTCGATTGGAAAGGTACGTAAGGTCGTTAACCAATAAGGGACACGTTACATTCTAGAACGAACGTTACTTCGAACACACCGCGAGAGAGAAAATTCTTTGGAATAACTTTTACAAAGGAACGCGAATCGAATAAAAATTTCACAAGTAGGTAATAACGTCGAGTGAAATGTATCCAGTCTAAAAGTAAATAAATTGGTATTTTTAACAGCACGAAGAATTCAAAGACTATAAAAACACAGCTAATCGAAGAGCGATAAAAATTATTTATCGAATTAATTATCGTCAATTCTGCCGTGTATCAACTCGGAGAAAGATTTCATAGAGACTGTAAAAACAAAAAAAAAAGTGGACGACGGTGTATTTAAGTGTCGCGATGTCGTCTGAAAAAGATGAGCTATTCCGAAATCGGTTGATCGTATCTCGACGGTGATTCTCGCAAGAAGCGGTCGAACCGAAGGAAATTAATATATCTGGTACAGTCGTTCCTCCGAGGAGGGAAAAGATCGACGACCCGGGGAACGTATCTGGGTTAGTAGTCGTCGGCGATTCACGCGGAAACTTCTTTCGCTAGGGGGGCGCCGCGGCGTGGAAATTCGCAAGGTGGAAGCTCACCGTCGCACCGTCTACGTCTGCTCTCCTCTCGAAAAGTGAAATTTCGGATGAGCCACGCGCCTCTTCGCGAAATTTCGTCGTACGAGAGTTCACCGTCGGGTCAATGACCTCGCCCACATATACACAACTACACGAGTCACTCTCGATCGAGAGAACGCTCGAAGAAATCTATTCGATCACCGATCGATACGTGCCCGAAAGATATTCAGCGGACGAAAACCTATTCTTTTCTTCTGGTAGATGAAACGAAAAAGAAAAAAAGAAGTACGGATAATTTTTGCAACAGACTTTCGCTGGAAATAATCGAAACTTTTTCGTCCACCACGCGAACGGTACGTGTTTACAGGGTGGATGAATTTAATTATTTTCAAATTTCCGGCCGAAAGTAGTCGCGCGACCGGATTAAAAGCAGCCTGCCGTTAAATTTCGCAGGCATGGCAGGATTAAAGCGGAATTATTTTATTTTGCCCGGTGTAAAAGAAGAGAAGGAGATGGAAAAACTGGACGGTGGAGAGGGGTAGATGCGACAGAGACAATGCGCTGCACCACGGTAAAGCGCTATTACTGCCGTAAATTTCATTCCAAACGGCAGAGGCATTTCCACAGAATTACGAATAAATCACAGCTGGCATGATATTCTATTAATTTCAGGAACAGCGCCAAGTGAATTATTGCGAGTCGATACACTGCAATGCCTCATCGTCGGCGCAGTAAATATTTTTCCCGGGTCATTGAGTAGTTTGTAGAAAAATTTCCATGCGTACACCATCACCACCACCCTCTTCGCCTTTCCGATAGACTATTTTCTCCTACCTTTAGTACCCTCTACGATATTTTATCTAGAGTCTCTTTTGTCTACAACGTTGCACCGTTGTACATGGTTGCTTCGACAATTCCATCTTCTTTAACCCTTCGACACTTTGGCGTGCTTCAGAGACGCTCACATCGTCTTTAGTACGCGACATAACGCAGATATTAAAAACAAAGCAAAGGAGAGAAATACGAACGAATAATTTTTCGATCGTTGTTTAATTACTTCTAATACACACCGTTGAAGGGTTAATTATGGAACATCTCCGCTTGTTTACGCTGGGAATATGCGAAAGATATCGGAGAGAGAGGTGAACGGAGGGAACGATGGCGTATTATCTCGCGGTGAGAATCGGTCCTTTGTGTGTGCGTGGCAGATTTCGTTCACGTAACCTTGCGCGCAGATGGAATCGAGACCGGTCTTCGGGATTAGGATACAGAGGAGAGGTTCGACGACCCGTGTCTCTTCTATTACACGAGCTGTCGATGGTCCCTCAGCTAAGCTAGGCGGCAGTTATGACGCATAGACGAGAAAAAAAAGGAGCCACGTACGAGGCGAACGGTCGTTTAGCCAAAGTGAACGGGGTTACCGATCTCGAGTGGCCGTGACTCTGGGCCAGTTGGACTCCACGTACCCGGTGCTCAGAAAAATCACGCGCAAAAATCCTTCTTATAAAAACATATTTATTGCAAATCGAAAAATTTCAATTGATCGCGTGAAAAGGGTGAATTTTTGTGGATACATGGAGAAAAAATCGAGAGAAAGAAAATGATCGAGAGTTTGGATTGCAGACCAGTCTAGATCGATTTGGGCCGATTTACATTCATGCGGCTCGTACGTGATCGGCGTATGCAGCGAGCCGTGAATGGGAAAAGAGGGTGGGAGAGTGTAGGTAAAGGATGGCGCTGGGGTTAAATGCACGTCCCCGTAAAGGGGTTGCGAGAGGACAACGGACGGAGGAGGAAACGGTGTGAGAGGGACGCACCGTAGAAAAAGCGCGTACTCAAAGGAGGTGTAAACAAGGACGGGAGAAAAACACCGGCAGGATTTTTGTAGACGGTTGTCTGGCTTGAAAATTTACCAGACCAGAAGAAATTGTCCTTCGATAACCACCGCGATCATCGTCTTCAACGTGAACACCATATCGTACCTACTAGAAATTCTAAAAGGAAAATTTCAAATACCGTGGAAACGAATGGAATCCATTTAAATTCAAATGACCCAACTCTCTGGTAGTGTAATTGCTTTTTTTTTCATTCTTGCCCCGCTAAATTGAATCGTCTTGTATTCGCAAAAGAAGGTGAACGTTTTCGGTGTTCTTAGATCATTCGACAACCTTGTCGGTCTTATCGATTGTACGCGTTACATAAACCACCCTGGTCGGAACTGAGTTACCTTACGAAAAAGCCATCGAAACTTCCCACCGAATCGAAATCTTACGTGGAATCGTTTTACCAAAAGCACCGCGCAGCGAGGGAAAATAGAATACCCCGGATACGTGTGAAAAAGTAAAAGACTAAAGGGGAACGTGTGTTATTTTTCATCGCGAAAGCGTCTCCGTCGGAGAGAGCGTCTTACGCTCGCGAAGAAGTTATCCGAAGAATTAAACTTAGAAGCGGATCGGCGCATGCACCCTGTCGGCATCGACACGAACAGAGAGACACAGTCGACAGCATGGAAAATCCATGAACGAGCGAGAGAGAGGAAATATGGAAGAGGAGGAAAAGAGGCAGCGAGAAAGGAGAAGGGAGAAGAAGAGAAAGAGAAGGGGACACACGGTTGCACGCGCTGGAGTACCGGAGGGGTTGAAAGGGGTAACGAGAGCGCGGCTGATAAAGAGGAGAGGAAACACGGTGACCGTGCGACGAGGACGCAAGAGGGAAATGCACGAGAGCCACAGTGGCGGGAGGGATAGAGCGATAGAGAGAGGAGGAGAGAAGGAGTTGAGTGAACAACAGATAGAAAGGCAACAAGAGTGAGCCAGAGAGAGAACGAAAAAGTGTCGAAGGTGGAAGGGAGAGAACGATCGAGAAAGAGGAAGAAGACAGAGAGAGGGTGAAGCATGGAGGAGGAAGAGGAGGAGGAAGAGGAGGAGGAGGAGGAGGAGGAGGAGGAGGGGGAGGTGGAAGAGGTGCGGAGGGAGAGAACCTCTGGCAACGGGTCGATCGAAAGCGCAGCGCAGAGAAATGCACCACCTCTGCTCTGGTCTGGCAGCTTTGCTGCTGGCACACCACCGCGTCCATGTTCGTGAGAAAGAGAGAGACAGAGAGAAAGGGAGGAGGTGGAAGAGAGAGGAAGGGAATGAGCGAGAGAAGGATAGCATGCGACCAATACCGACGCAGGGGGAGGACGAGCCAAGCCGACTCGCGTTGGGCTAGGTCAGGTCTACCCGAGTTCCACACACTGCTCTCTCTGCGTGTGCCATCCAAAGAGACCCCGAAGGCGGAGACCACCCTCGGAGAAAAAGGGTTGAAACGCGAAATTGCGCGTCGCCGTGTTCATTCTCGATCAACAGCGGAGTGTTTTGTTACGAAGGATTTGTTTAAATAAAGACGATCGATCGCGGTAATACGAGAGCGACTCATTGACTGACTGGTTGGTTTGTTTGGCGGAGAATCGGCATCGGAAGCGCGGCGTGCTCGCGTTCGCCGCTCGGACGCGAACATCGTATTTTCTGTCCATTGACAGCGAGGGTGAAAAGGTTCTTCCGACTAATCGGTGCACGATCTTTCTCTCTGTGGTAGATTAGCGTGGAAAAATCGATCGAAACGGTGGTCGCACGGTAGTTTTTCGAGAGTTGTCGAGACGCGTCTTCGTTGTTCAATCCGGGGAAAGTAAGATAGGGTGGAGAGGGGGTGCGAGGCAGAAAGAGGTGAAGTGCGTCGAAGTGGTTCGTGTGTGTGTGTGTGCTTTCGAGAGGAAAAAAGAGAAAACGGTGCTTCCCGGTTTTGGTTTTTCTTGGATTTCATATTCGATCGCGTGAAGTAACGCGCGGATCCAGAGAGTATCAAGGTGGAAAGATAGAAGAGGAAGTGTCGAAATCACGAAGAGGATAGTTGTTGATAAACAAGCAAGAAGAGAGAGAGAGAGAGAGAGAGAGAGAGAAAGAGAAGGAGAGAGAGTGTGTGTCGGTGGTTGATTAGTCGGGTGCAACGACAGCGCCGATCCCAATTTCCTTTTCTCGATGTCCTGATAATCGATAAGCGTTGTATAGGTGGTAGAAGGACCACCTAGGCCGGCAGCGATCGGCCTTATCGACGTTACGAAATTTCGTCTTGTTGGGGGACATTTTCAAATAAATGTTGAGAAAAGCAAGCGTGTTTCATCCCTCAACGCGAGGCCAGCCGAGGCTCCCGAGTGTCCATAGAGTCGTCGGGATGCCGATCTCCCTGAGAAATCACAGGATCACATAAAACTCGGGCATAACGATACTTTGCTCGTGAATCCATCGCCCCCCCTATCGTTAAGGGGCAGTGTAATCAGCCGCGTCAGCACAACAGAAGAAAGATCGGCGAAGGAAGTGGTCTCGCGAGGCGGTGCAGGACTCTCGTCGTCTCGACTCGCAGACTCGCGAGCCGATGCACCAAAAGGCGTGAGTACTGCACGTTACCGATCCATCACTCCTCCTCGTCAAGCTAGAGAAATATTCAGAAAAACACTGAGAAAAGAGGAAGAGCGAATGATTAGCGTTGTGCTCTGCTCAAAAAAAAAAAAAAAAAAAATTATGAACGCGATCGTTCACCAGAAGTTAGTGCAATGCCCCGTCCTATTGTCCATCCCCTGAAATGCCCTTAAACAATTCATCGTACCTGAAAAAGCTTCGATTAAAAATAAACATTCAAACACGCAGATGAAAACCAAAAAAAAGGCCCGTAAAAAAACGAAGAAAAAAAATCGAATAAACGTGTCCAACTGAAAAAGTGATAAAAACATTTCTCCTATGAAAAAGTACATTTCCCATCATCCTCGATACCAAAACAACAAGAAAAAAAATACAAAAATCTAATACTCCACGACAGATGGAAACGAGAGAGAGAAAAAAATAGACATATATACATCTAAAAAGAGGGGATCGAACTCGAGAGCAATAATAAACATCGTTCCACTAGCAAACGAACGGAAACGTGATTTTGAAGGAATCGTGGAAAATCGAGGGCAAAAGGAAAATCCTGTTAATCAAAGGGGATCCGTGGGAGAGAGGGAGAGCACCGAAGCGGGGCACCGAAAACCCGAAAAGTTACGCAGAAAGTTAACGAATAGTGAAACGGGCTGGTAGTATGCGATTTCCACGGAAATGGAAATTCAACGAGTAGCGAAAACCCCCGATGGCTGGGGTGGGCGAGGGTGAGGGACGTCCGGAGGGGCAGGGTGGGAAAGAGGGGGATGGACTTCAGAGTTTATGCCCCGTCCCCCTCCCTCTCACCCCTGCAGTCGATCAATGCGTGGACGGGTTTCACTTTCGCGGTGTTAAAGTGTTGCACCATCGCCGATTAAGGGACAAGAAAAAACGCGATTTCCCCCTCCCCTATTATCTCACGTGGATGAAATTATTCTTCTTCTTCCTCTTTTCCCTTTCCTTCCCTTGATTGTACGCGAAGGAAACGGGATTAAAGAAAGAGGACTTGTTTAAATGTCGCGACGTCGAGCGAAGGAATTTCCTTGGGATAGTAGAGTACTACACGAGCCAAGCGACACGCGGACGAGGAACGCTCTTTTCACAAAGCGTTTCGAAGTTAATGGCTGGGAGTTATTGATCGTATCGATTTACCGGAATCTCGACTATTTATAACGCTCTGCGTTGCCGGCCGTCATTATACATAAATGTATTCTAACGTTTTCTAATAATATATCGCGAATTTTTGCATTTCACGACAATGACGATCGACGCCAAGGATTGATGGTTTCAAATTGAATTTCTTTTAATTGGACATTTATTTTCAAACGATTTCGGCAACGTACGGAATCGAATCGTATTTCGAATCGAACGAAACACGTAGAACACACCTCATGACGTTCGAAACCCGAATATAACGGAGCTCCGATATGTGCTAAATTATTAGCAAGCGACTCCCGTGGATAACGGGTATCGAGCACTTCTCCACTTCCTCTACGTAAAAGTCACACGCTCCTAGGCGAAATCGAATCTACGCGATTACGATCGTAAATTACCATAAGTAACAGAATTTCCCTGTTTTTTTTCATTCCCTTTTGTTGAACGTGTGGTATCACTGTGAAGCTAACGTATATTTTCTTTTTCTTTTTTTTTTCACGAATTTCTGTGCAGTGAAGGATGGAGGCCAGCGAGTGGGATCACGCGACCTTGAGGGAAGAGGAATTCGAGCAGCATGCCGTATATTTGGTACCGGATGTGGCGGCATCGCCGGCCGATACCAATCGTGCGGAGGCATCCCTGCCAAGAAATTTGGTCCTCAAACCTTCTCAGGCCCTCAACGATGTACGTTCCTCCGCCAAAGAATCCTTTCTCGAGACCTCCTCGGTGAGAGTCGCGCGAACAATCGCAATTTCTCTAAAAGCGAAACCGCCAAAAAAATGCCCCCCTTTGAATCGTGAATTTTTCCGAGAAAAAACTTTCGAGGCATTATATATATGTATGCATACCGGGTAAATCAAACTTGACCGAGTGACAAGGCTAATTAACTTACCCGAGTATGACCTACAGCTCAAGTCAATCGTTACACTTTCCTCGCTGACAGCAATCGAGACCAATAGCCTCGGTCGCTGCACGACAGTGCAAACTCGCCACAGTTTCAAGTTCAGATTGTACAAAGAACAATGGGAGAAGTAGCGTAAGATGATTCGGAGATAATTGAAAATCAATCAACGGTTAATATTGTCGAACAGACAGAGATAGCGAAATGTACAAATATACAGATGGTCCCAAGGTAGAAACAACGTTTCTTCACGCGAAAATAGATTTACCACACGATACGTTCAGAAATATCACTCGGTTGAAACGGTTTAACGCGATGTACATTCTCTACCCACGACCGAACCAATTCTCGTTCTCTAAAAATATATCTCTCTTGCCATAAGGAAAAGGAGAAGAGAAACGTCGACGACGAGAAAAACGAACTGAACGATAATTAGCGATTCGATGTCTGTACAGGTTTTGGGAGTTTGGAGCACAAGTTACATTCCCAAGGGGACTCGATTCGGTCCTCTCGTGGGCCAAGTGTACACCAAGGACTCGGTGCCGGCCGACGCGAACCGGAAGTACTTCTGGAGGGTAAGAATCATTCGAAAACCATCTTACCGGCTTAGCATCGTAACTATCATCATCGACTAAGTCTCTCTCCGAGATGATGAGAAGGGAGAGAGAGAGAGAGAGAGAGAGAGAGAAAAAATAGAAAAAGAAGCGGG
>NW_017100142.1:409850-455099 GCF_001263275.1 Habropoda laboriosa
GGAAGAGGAAGATAGAGAGAGAAGCCTGCAAAGACCAGAAACTGGTTTCAGCCGATCTAAGCGAGCCTTAAAGCGAAACTCGCGAAGCCATTGATGCCTCGTAACGAATTGATGAGTTATGATAGAGAGACTTGGTTCCCTCTCTCGATTCTCCCTGCTAAATCGCCGATATTTCCATGCTTTAACCACCACTTCGAAACCACGAAAGATTTAGTTTCTACTTCTATACTTTAGTTAAGGTTTCATCTCCATATATCATTCCGTTTCCTCTATTATAAATGTCATCGTTCAAATCGCACACGTTACTTCCAAACCGAGAGGTTTATACCTTTTCCTCACGATAGGTGTACAAGAACAACGAGCTGTTCTACTACATCGACGGTTACGACGTCCAGAAATCAAATTGGATGCGTTACGTAAACCCGGCTTATTCGTCCGAATCGCAGAACCTAATAGCATGCCAGTATAAGGTGAGTCGAATTGATGCTGTTCAGCCACGTGTGTATACGGTCTATAATCGGATCGATGCTCATCTCGATCGTCCTTGCCTTTTCCAGATGAACATTTATTTTTACACAATCAAGCCGATACTACCGAACCAAGAGCTTCTGGTGTGGTATTGCAGAGAGTTCGCTGAAAGGCTCAATTACCCTCTGACGGGTGAACTAATGCTTCAAAGAATACGTGAGTGCGATATACCGATATCTATCTGGTTCACTTGACACTTCAACGTGACCATTATTATTTCGTACCGTTACAGGACAACAAGTACAACAGTCTGCGTTACCAACCGAAATCCCACCCGCGGTGGACGTGGTGTCGCCGTTGAAAGACTCGTCGATCTACGAGAGACGTTCTCAAATGACTCCAACGGACGGTTCCGTTAGATCAGACGAGGGCTACCATTCGAACGGTTATCACGACGAGATCCTCACGCCCCCGGAAGAAAGCAGCGAGTCAGACTCGGAGAACAACTACGTGCTGGATTTCAGCAAAAACGCGAAGACGTCGGTGTGCAGCAACGAGGTGCTCAAGCAGGACAATGCAGCGGCGAAGAACGAGTACAGGAAGGTTAAGATCAAGATCACAAAGACCTACGGGAACTTTCAGACGTCGAAGAGCCTGGACGCGAACGGAAAGGACAAAGATCAAGAACTACCCAGCAGAGCGGTGACCCCAGAATTGCAGAAGCCTGTGTCCCCCATAATTGTTCTACAGAAGAACGCCGTTCTATCCACCGTGAACGAAGACGAGATTCCGGAGAAGAATCCGAAGCCTTTCTACGAGTCCGAGGTCAAGGGTAATCTGCCTGTTTCCGGCAGACCAGCCTATCTAACCAGCCCGAGCAGTTCCATCCTTGAAAACATCCTCCTACGTAGCAGCACCGATAACAACAACAACAGTCACAACCATCATCACAATGGAGCCCAACAGCAGCATCATCAACAGCATCAAATGCATCATCAGACTCACGTGGACTCTGTTACTCCACCGCCATCCAGTCCAACGGAGATGGCGTACTCCTACAAAAAATCTCACCGCTACGGGAACATTCTACCGTGCAGTCCTGACTCCAGCTCGAATCTACCTATGCAAGCGGATACCTGTGTTAATTCTACCAGTGGTAACAGCACGCTACCGATGCAAAGTCCAACGAGTAACTTGCATTCGAGTACGGGGAGTCTACACTCGAGTACGGGCAATCTGCATTCCAGTACCGGCCCGAGCAACGTCCTGCAATCTCACCCAGGGACCATTCATTCGTCCAGCAACACGAACAGTCACCACTCGAACGTGAACGTTCTATCGTCTAGCACGATACTGACGTCCACCAGTAATCTTCATTCGTCAACGACGTCTAGTAGCTGTCCACCCAAGAGGAAGACCAAGAGTCCATCGCCCTCTGCCAATCCTACAGGTGCATCCACTCCTACGATACTGTACTCGAGTTCCGGAGGATGTCAGATCGATTCCAGCCCGGTGTATCCTAACTCAGCGGCGAGCAGCAACCAGAGTGTCTCGCCTATTTCACCGATTCAATCACCTTCGTCCTATCCGTACGGTATCTATCATCAGAATGGCTCGTTGCATCACAACGTGGCGCCCTTGTCCATTAACTGCACCGCCTACTCGCCGACTCCTAGCGGAAACGTGGTCTACGAGAGGGCAGATGGAAGAAGACTGGAGGCTGCAACGAGCAGCCACCAGTTGCCCACCTCGTCGACGATGCAGATCGACACTAATCAGACGTTGATCGCTGGCACGCACAATCTTCACCTGGGTCACCATCCTGGCCTCACCATTCACGCCAACTCCTCCTCGCTAAACAGATATTCACCGGCGAGTTCTTTGTCTCCGGACGATCACGGCTGCTCGCAGAGTGGCTCGTTGAGTCCAAACTCGCAAGGGTCCAGGGGCTACAGGTCGCTGCCGTACCCGTTGAAGAAGAAAGACGGGAAAATGCATTACGAGTGCAACGTCTGCTGCAAGACATTCGGCCAGCTGTCAAATCTCAAGGTACACCTGAGGACTCATTCCGGGGAGAGACCGTTCAAGTGCAACGTGTGCACCAAGAGCTTCACACAGCTGGCCCATTTGCAGAAGCATCATCTCGTGCACACAGGTAAGTGTTTTCATTTCATTTATATGCGTGTGTAATTTTAAAGTGGAAGATTCGGATCGAGAGGGATTGCTGATTCGACGATTACAGGTGAAAAACCACATCAATGCGAGATCTGCAAGAAGAGGTTCAGCTCAACCTCGAACCTAAAGACCCACCTGAGACTGCATTCCGGCCAAAAGCCCTACGCCTGTGACCTGTGCCCCGCGAAATTCACCCAGTTCGTTCACCTGAAGCTGCACAAGAGGTTACACACGAACGAAAGGCCGTACACCTGCCAAGGCTGCGACAAGAAGTACATTAGCGCGAGTGGCCTTAGGACCCACTGGAAAACGACCAGCTGCAGGCCGAATAATATCGAGGACGAGCTTGCCCTTGCCGCGGCAGTGGGTTCGCCGACGTATTACGAGTATGGGCCTGACATGAATGTCGGTAAGTGAATAAAGAAGCACGCGCTTCCTTTCTTTCTTTTTCTTCAGCGACGTTCCGTTCGTTCGTCAATGAGAGACGAAAGTGATACAATTAGACGGAGAGAAAAATGTCTTGAAGGAGATTGTTTTCCTGTGATTGCAGGAAACATGCCGAAGGAATGCGAACTGGAGCACATCGATAATTACGAGAGGCATGGATCCACACACGGGCCACACTCTACGTCTCTCCACAACCTGGAGAATTCAGTGGGACGTCCAAGCGTCATAGAGACCTCCCAGCCTCACATAATCGAGTGCACCTAAGAACGGGGGTATGAGCCCTTTCGCTCAAGCGCAGAATCCAGCCGTGGAATAGTAAACGAGTTGCTCACGACAAACGAAAACGACGTTGCCCTCGTGAGGTGGTAGTGTGGGAACACCATTACTCGTTTTATACGTTTCCCCTTCGACGAATCAAGGGAACACAGAGAGGAATCTTTTCTGAACCGTACTTTTTCTTAATTTCATTCGTCGTAAGCAGCGTGTAAAATGTAAAATGTATAAAAAGGAGACGAAACGAAGAAAGGGTGGAGGATATTGATCGTGGAGAATATTATACGATCGAACAAAGTGAGTGAGAATTACGTGCAACACAAGTAATTGGAAAGTTGTTAAAAAACGTTGTTGCTTGGTTATTGTTAACACGAAGGAATTAACGAGAAAACAAATGTGAAAAACGAAAAAAAAAAGAAAAAAAAAACACAGAAGCTTTTAGTAGATACTCTCTTCCTGGAAGCTGGTCTTACTTTTTACGTACGTAAGAAAACATCGTAAAACGCGAGACAAGTTCGATTTCACTGACGAGGGTGGACGAATCGACGTGGATTCCAGCTACGTGCATAACACAAAGTTCCTTCCTTGTAAATACTCGTTTCTATATTTTTTCTATGGTAGCGCCACCAACGAAGACGAATCTAAACAGAGAAAAGGTGAAACAGATGAACGAGAAAAAAAAACAAAAAAGAGAGAAAGAGAGAGAGAGAGAGAGAGAGAGAGAGAGAGAGAGAGAGAGTGAGCGAAAAGGAAACGAAACGAACGATAGGATTAAAGTCTCGAGTCGTCACACAAACACACAACAGACACACGCTGCCATTTTGAACCGGATAGAATCGAGAGTAAAAGCGAGCACGCCAAATGTCGTTCGAGCTTCTCGATTATCCTTCCACGGTCTATCCTAAGGCGATGCTTAGAAAAGGTACCGTACTAACGTGGTACAACCGTGCCGTTACTTTTTCTATTCGTACACAGATCGCTCAACACTTCCATAAGATAACTTCCATCGTTCGGCTAAGAGGCAACATTTCTATATCGAACGAAAAACGAAACGATGCGACAAAGACGTAACTTTCGTTACGTTCTACCTACGCACGCCTTCGAGCGATTGAAAAAAACAAAAAAAAAAAACAAAAAAAGAAAGAAAAGAAAAACACATCGAGGTATGTGAATCGAACTTTACAATATTCTTTCTCCAATTTTTTTTTCTTTTTTTTTCTTCGAAATCGAAAGAGTCGGAAAAAGAAGACGGGGAACCCCGGACGTGTTTCCTTGCTTTTTCTTCCCCCTCGCGGTATCACGGTACCATTTTCTACGCGTTCGAGCTTAAGGCGGTTTGAAAGTGAAAGATGGCGGACATTGTCGGCACCCGCCAGCACAGAAGAGAAAGAAGCGCGCGCGCGTGCGAACAACAAGAGACGCGAATGATCGAGCGAAAGAGAAAAAAAAGAAACCAGTGACGACACGACTGCAACTATACGAGACCTGTACCTGTATATACTAACATTACTATTAATTATTCGATAATTTAACAAGAAAAAAAAAAAGGTAATTAATATAAGGAGCTCTAATTTATGAATACCTTTATATATGTATATGTAAACAATCGTCGTCGGTTGGCGAGTAAAAAAGAAAAAAAGAAAGAGAGCAAAGAAGAAGAAAAAGAACACGGTAGGCTGCGCTCTACGGTAACAATCCTTTTTGAACAGGAACGAAAAAAAGACCTTTTGTCGGAAGTTAGGTAATTTATTGCAACGCGTACTCGTAATTGAACACGTTTACGGAAAGAAAAAAAGAAAAAAAAAGGACACAATGCTTTCGGTGATCGAGTATCTATATCTATATTTATACACGTTCATATACATAACATATACATATATATATATATATATATAAACATATATATATTTTTTAGGCGCCCTTTTTGTCGTGGAATTTTCAAAACGGAATGCATAGTTCTCTCGGTCCACGCGAACCAATCTTTGTTTCTCTTCCTCCCCTCGCTGTTTTACCTATTTCGCGACGCTCTGTTCTTCTCGTTTCACAGTCGATCGGGTTTTCCTTTCTCTCTATCGTTTTCACCGTAAACGCCGATACGATCTAATCGAGAAAATGGTCGATCTTAATCGCCGCACAGCCACCAACGGTTGGCCGTTCGACGGATGGAAACGTTTTATCTTTCTCGTCTTATCGCGATCGCGCACAAAACTCGTTTGCTCGTCGCCGCGTTGTAAAACACGATCGAAGCACGATAAAAGAAATAAACGCAGCTGATTAATTTCGAAGGAAGATATGAGAGTAACCGGTGGGGATTAGCACGCGCTCGAAGCGCAGTATTTCCGAAGAGGAGGCGTTAAATTCATTTGTAAGGCCATCGATTTCACCGCCGGCGTAGAAACGAACTGGATCGGTCCGGGTGTGTTGAGGGAGGCTCATGCGGTGATTTTTCATTCTTTGGGAACAAGTCGAAAGCGCACACTAAACACGGGAACATCGGGCAGAGAAAATTTCGCTGAAATTTCGTTGAACGCGTGGGATGAAAATCTAGTCAAAAGAAAAGAAGAAAAACGAAAAAAAAAAAAAGAAAAGAAAGGAAATTAACACACCGCGTGTCTCGTGAGGTAATATTTCGCGTAATTAAGCCGCAAGATCCTGCTTGAGCCTTGCCTCGACAAAAACTAATTCTTAACTTCACGCTTCGATTTTGAACGTTAAACGTTTCTTAGCACGTATAAACAATTGTATCTTTCTAGGTGTACAGTATAAATTAACTCGCATTACGATTACGTGTAATCGGCAAAGAATGAACGATAAGTTTGTTGTTTCATTTTTATCGAGAAAACGAAGTGAAAAAACGACATTGATAATTGTAATACTGATCACCAGGTGGATCGTTCGACGATCGAATCGTTCGAACGATCGACCAAGAGAATTTTTATCGACGAAACAATTCGAACGTACTATATATTCATATATTTTCTTTTTTCCATTTCATACGTATCTTCCATTGGTTTCTACGGAGAAAAACATTCGTGACTCGTACTTCCACTAATTTTTAAGCGCCGAGAAATCGTCGACAGTCGAAGTCACTGAGAAAAAGCGCAGCCTACCAAATTAGACGCGATAAAACGAAGGTTGCGATCGATCGGTGATTCACGCGCGTCCTCTAAATTGAATTTTTAAGGCAAAAGCAGAACAGGAAACGAGGCGACGCTGCAATCCCTGATCGATAACGACCGCGCGCATTACGACGTATCGCAGACTGATATAACGCACGGTTATCAATCGTCTATAAAAAGGAGAACATAAGAGGAAAAAAATAAGAAAATTCTAAAGAAGCTATACGTGCATCGCGATACAAACTCCAAAGGCGAACCGAGAATCCGAGTAAAAAAATGAAAAAATCTACAAAAAAAAAACCAAAAAAAAAAAAGATAAGAAATAAACACAGAGAGAGGGAAAAGTTAAAGAGTGACGAGAAATGGCAAGAAGCAGAGAGCGCGTTCGTGGACATTTACAATAGTATTCGAAACTTCCCTTTTTCTTATAAATGCCTGAGTTTCAGAAGAGATTGAAACACAGAAACGCGAAACAGAAAAATCCAAAGGTTCCAATAATTAATCGCTACTGCTATCCATCGTCTATCCGTTTTAAACAGCTTGGAAACAAATGACAAGTTCTATGGTTCCTGCGAAATATCATGGTGCTCGTCGTTAAGATTTCATTAGGTTTTCTCTTGGAACTGATCGTTTGTTACTTCGCTTCTTCCGTTTTCGCTGTCCCGTTTTTCTTTTTTTTAAATACACAGCAGAATATCCTCTGTAATATCCGGGAAACGATACTTCGACGCGTGATAATTTTAAGGCAGCTTCGAAAGAAGGAAAAATGTTCATTTTTAATTTCCGGCGAATCTCCGTTGTTAATACGTACTACTCCACGGGAGAAGAGAATAGAATGTGAGAAATCTGCGGAAGAGTAAACGCGAGGAGATAATTTGGAAAGTGAGAAAGAGAGAGAGAGGGAGAGAAAAGAAAAAAGAAGAAGAAACGGTATGATTCGCAAGGCCTTTACGCTGATTTTTGCAAAATACGTTGTCAGGCAATGTGGAAGACTCGGGCATTCTACCGAATGCCTAGGCCGAAATGAAAATTGAAAGATACGAAGTGTATTTGATGAATCGAGACACGCGCAGGACGCTGGATACTATCGTGATCGCGTCAAGATCGTAGAGAAAGACTGAAAAGATTCTACGATGTTGACTTCCGGTAGTGGATTTAGGCCTGCATTTATTTTATGCCGTGAAAACGACATTGGAAACGAAAAACAAAAACGAAAACAGAAAAAAGCGGAAAAAACAAAAAGAAAAAAAGAACCTGCGTGAAAGAGAGAGAAAAACATTCTACCATTCGTTCGACACACATATGTACACACCATTCGTTTTGTACTTCGTCAGACACACAAGCAGATGTACATTCCAACCATTAATTTTGATACTTTTGCGACCGTGCTGCTACTACTTGTTGAACAGTGTTCATCGGAAATTGCAAATGTTGCAGCGATCACACACACACACACACACACTGGATAGAATTATACGAAGCCTGAATGAATCCTAATAGATGTCTGACAATGATTCACACCAGCTCGGGCGATCGCAAAAGTGTTGATTACCGAATCGACCGATGTCACGTATATTTTTTTACATGCTCAAAGTACAATATCGATGTTGGGGAAATGGTTTCCAGTGACGTTTTGTCGATTGTCATTCTGTATATTGCCTCGATTTCCTACCTTGCCTGCATTAAACGCACTATTATAAATAACGAGGTGAAGAGATGTGAGAAAGAGAGCGAGCGAGAGAAAGAAAGATCGAATGAGAGATAGATGAACGAACGAACGAACGAACGAACGAATAAATGGAAGAGAGAGCGAGAGAGAAAGTTAGAAAGAATGAGAGAGAGAAAGATGAACCTATCAAGTAAGATTTAAGTTGCGAGAAAGAGAGAAAAAAAAAGAAGAGAAAATACAGAAGACGAAAGAGAACGGTGTGTAGAGAATGATGGAGAACTAAAGAAGATCGTGTAAATATGCTGAAAGTAGATAATCGGGGGAATCAAGCGACTAACCGCCTCGACAACAAAAAATACAAGCAATATTTAGTTCTTACCATCTCGTAATAATTAAAACGAAAAGAGAAAAAAAAAACGATAACTCCAAACTGTACTTGTACACACGTGTACACACTTCGTACGTATTTAAACGACTATAAATTAAATGTTAATTATCCTTACACTTCGTATATAGTAAATTGTTACGCATTTATTATCATTACAATTATTGAATAGGTAATGCTCAATTAGCATTTGTTTCTTAAAATAAAGAATAAATATATGGCTGTTGGATATTTATATGCACATATCACTACCTATCATTCACACCTCTCTCTCTTTATATTAAGCAAAGACACGGTATGTCCAATCATTCATCGTTTGAGCCCTCCTTAAAATTATTTAAACGTACGTGGCGTTCACGTCGAAAGACGGATCCTTCGAATAGGAAGGAAGTCCAAAGGATATGTTTCAAAACTTATAAGGCGAGGTATGTTCATTTTTAACCTTTTATTGTAAATTGATCTACAATCACCATATCCTGGTTCATCGTCGTATTACATCTTTCATCGTTATAAATAGGAAAAATGTTACAGCAGCACTATTGCTCAATTAGTAGTGTATGTCTGTGTGTCTGTGTATGTCTGTGTCTGTACGAACGTGTGCGTGTGTTCGTGTATCCGTGTGTGTATATGGTCTCATGCGTGTGCGTCTATTTTCATTGTGTCTGCATATAACTCTGTTCGTTTCTCGTAAGTTAATCAACTTTCGATCGTAAAGTTTAAAAATTACTTCTATCGGACCGAAAATGCCCCTCTCTCCGATTTCCTTTTTTTTTTCTTTTTTATTGTACAATTCGATTACGTGCGATCTCTTCGTCGTAAAAAACAAACACGCGTCCGCGGGATGGTCGAAGAAACGGAACAAAATAGGGGGAAAGCTACCTAACTTACGAATAACACTCTTATTTTTTTTTTCTCTCTTTTGCACTTGCATCACCATCACCATCATCATCACCATCCCCCGTTAGAAGAACGCGCAAGACTTTCCGTGTACACGTCGAAGATAATATACATTCCTATATTAATTAGAAAAATAATACAGATTTTGCCTTGTTAATGGAAACAATTAGCTATATGTAATATGCCACATGATTTATGCGGGTATGGACATTTGAGTATGTTGTCACAGCTAACCAAGAACCCTGAAAACAATTTTAAGATATGTCTTTCATCTCCTACAAAAATTACACGTTTTTGTTTCTTTTTTTTTTTTTTTTTACTCTTTTTGCATTAAGAACGACATTGCTGTTTGGAACACGCGAAAATAAAGAAACGGATTGACACGGTGCTATCTTGAGTAATCGTGGAAAGAGTAAACGTAAATTATCGCCGGTACTACGAGTCTCGGTGCATTCGAAACATCCGATTTAATCGTATTATCAAACCATAAAAGAAGAAGAAAGAAGAAATTAACGGACTCGCTGTCTCCTATTGCCGTCAAACGCGTAATTTTTTTTCTCCCGCTAAAACGTGTGAAGGGTGAAAGAAAAGGTGTGAGCAACGTAAATCCATAAAAATCACTCCAACAAGAACACAACATAGTATGAAAATATAGGAGGGAGGTAGCGAATATTAATTACATTCTTGTACACATATTTGGAAACAATAGATCACAACTGAAAGCGCAAAAAATGGAATCCTGATAACGTGTGGCTCTTATCAGAAACATTAAGAAGCCACGAACGCTAAATCACAAAAAATAAAAGATACCATTCCAAACGGCTAAGTATAGTCAATTACATTTTATTATTGTTGTAAATATGTAGTGTCGACGGATTAAAATGTAAAATATAGAATACGATCGTTTGAACAATTAATTGACAAAGAATATAATGAGGATTGGAATTGTCCTACCTTATCAAGGTACAGGACTGTCTGTTCCACTTCCACTGTTGGTCCCAGCTTCTGTTTTCGTGGCAGCTACTCTGTCGCCCCGCTTAGAGCTCTTCGATAAGGAAGCAACTTCTTTCAACAAACTGGAAATCTTGTGTTGCATCGTCGATATTTTGGTTTCGTACTCCTTTTCCGTTGCCTTCATCTTGTTGCGCAGTTCTGTTTCCGATGTGAAATTTTTCGCTTTCAATTCTGTAATCTGCGAACACCAAACAGTTCCAACACGATTAGTACTGGTTTCGGTACGATCGATTTCTTCCCTATCTCTTCATATATACGTACTTGTCTATCTTTAGCGAGTAATTGACCATCCTTGATCGAGATTTGTTTCTGAAGATGGGCTATCTTTTCTTTGAGTTGAGTAACCGCGACTACGTGATCCGAACTGTTGGGATCGTGTGGATCGTGTACGCCAGCCATCCGCGCTGCTTTCACCGGCGTTGGGCCATTCGTGTCTGCACCATCAGACTGAGGCGGCAGCTTCGTAACATCTACTCTGTGTGGTCTCTTATTGTGACTTTTCAATCTGAAGCAAAATGGATGAAATCACTACGAACACGCGCCGAAATAACAATACGTTACCAGGTTGTCTTACATCGAAGAGATACTGAAATTGTGATGAACACAATTAAAGCTACTAAGCACAAAGTTACCTTGCGACATTATGCATTTGGATAATTACTTTTGTTCTTTGTGCTTTGCTGCTCGTTGTTGTGCTAGTTTCAAATGTGCCCTTCTCTCAGCGTCAGACTGTTTCGTTTTTGCCAGTGCACGTTTGTATGACAGTGTACACAGCCAACATAATAACTTTCCATCGACCTATAATCAACACATGGATAATTATCATTCTCATAAAGGGGTTTCTGTTTTTACCTTAGAAAAATTTTACCTTTTTATCTTCATCTTGTCTGTCGAAGGCACACTTCTGTTTGCATTGTTCGCATGTAACTGGTGGCCCATATCGTTTTTCAGAGTTTGTACATCGCTGACATTTACTACCGATAAATGCAGCTATGGTATTACAATATTCACAGGCCGATGGTTTACCATAAGATTTCACATTCTGCTCACACTTTTTACATATAGTGCTTGTATTACCCTTTCTGTGAAGTAAAAAGAAGACTGTTTTGGAGGATAAATCTGGAAAAATTCCGACTAAATTTCAAACAAAACATATACTGCTTACATTGTTTGCTGGAATTCTGACCTACAATATGTACATTTCACCACTGGAAATGCACCTCTGCATTCCTAAATAAGCAACACAATATAGTAAAAATTTATTAAAAAAAAGAAGCACAATTATAAAAGTATACAGTACATATATTTACATTCAGCCAGTTTACACATTATTCAAGTTTTTGCACAAAACACACAATACTGTAAGAAAAAAATAATCATTAAAACCAAGAGAAAGCTCTTGTTAAATTAAAACAATCTCGAAGCAAAAATGCTCGATTAACGTGATTAATCGTTCTACATATCGGAAGAAATAAAAAAAGAAGCGGGTTTGCGTATAAAACTGAATATTAAACAAACTCATATTTCAGGAGTTGCATCGTTGCAAAACAGCGTCAATAACATGTGAAACGCGCATTTGAATTAAAAGTTCTATTATTAGCATCGTATCTTGCAAACACGAAAAGTGACGCTCAGAAGGTATCAGTTGGAGCGCGACGGAAATTCGGTGTAAACCACCGAAAGCGCAGACGATACCTTGCACAACTGTTGCCCCGGGGAAAGTTCCTCGAACGGATGCCTGGAAAAGCATCTGGAACACGCGAAAAGCGCTTGCACATTGTTCGCGCTCATCCTCGAACGGCGACTCGTGTTTGGCCTCGGTGCTCCCAAGCCGTACGTCACCGACGATAAAACCAATTGGTAAAAGCAACGGCAGATCGGGCCAAGTACTTGCTTTCACTTCTGGTCGTTATGGTGGTTGCGGAACAAAAATAAAACGTAAAATTCAACGCGACGCCACTCACAATAACAACTCCTTACATGTTTCACGACATTTTACACGTCTGACGCGATTGTTTTGCGTACATAACCGCGTCACTTTACTCGTTCACTGCACCGGTTGTTGATTTGAGACGGCCATCTGTGACTTCTTACGTTTTTACTAGTTCACAATGGTGAACAGATGTCGCTTTCATCGATTTTACATACCATCACAGAATGGGCCAGAAACCAATCATTATTTTTCGAACTAAATATCCTCAATGACAATTGGTTAAGTCGCGGTTAACACGGCATTGCGAACCTTCTATGTAGAGTTTGTCCTCTTTGACCTTTCCTCGTTGGAACCGACGAATTGGTGTACGGTATCGTTTACGCACGTGCTCGAGTTCACGCATCTTGTGTTTATATAGCTTTTTAAACATCACTTCGAAATAAATATAACCTAACATTATAAGAACGCGTGGTTATTATTACTGTAAATATGTTCATTTTTTATCACAAATGGAATTAGTATCGGGGGGAAAAATGAAGAAGCTTGAGGAAAAGAGACAAAAACGACAGAAGGAAAAAGAAAGAGCTCTATATGTTCGTCTTCCGCATACGATAAAAAAGGAGGAGGATGTGGCAAAATTTTTTACTGGTAATTTCAAGGTAAACCTTCTACGGCAATCTAGCAGATACTGCTACGTAATATTTTCCGATGTGAAAGAAAAAATGAAAAACTTGAAAGCCGCTAAAGGCATACAAGTAAATGGAAAACGTCTAGTAGTTGCTCCTGCGGTTACGAAGGTTGAAACGAAGCCGATAAATCGAAAGAAAATTGTCCCAGGAAAGATTAAAGAAGATGTAAAAGTGACGAAAAAGTACGTATTCCTCGTGATTTTCGTTGTTACAATAAAATACCAACAAGTAAATACATCGATATCTTTCACAGTATTTTCGTCTCAAACATCAAATGTGGAACAAAGATTCAGGACCTGAGGGCAGCTATTCCAGGCTGTCTGTCTATAAAAATGTTAAAACCATACTCAGAAAATTCTAGGTACAGTGTCACAAGTTCTTGCGAGTTCAAGTATGTTGATTATATAATTTGTAAAATAAATAAATCTAAAAATTATGTTTAGAGCTGCAATAGTTAGAATGGAAAGTGGTCAGCTAGCAGCACAATATTTACTACGTTCAGTGGAATTGCCAGTAGTAGGAGAACGTCAATTAAGAATGAACCCTGACACCAGAGAAAGAATTAGAAGTCGTAATAAATCAAAACCTTTCAAAATTTATGACGGCGATGGTAGGCCATGTACAAAGGAGATATTTAGTAAGAGAGGAAATGAAGCTTTAGATCATATTGTACTTGAAAATAACATGTAAATTTTATTATTCTATTAAAATTATTTTTTACCTTTAAATATACCATGTTCTGTTCTTTACTTTATTTTGTAACATTATGTTATTGAAATACTGTATAAATAAAACTAATATAAAAAATGTATTATAAGGTTCCTTCCTAACGTTTCTTAAATTAATTTTCAATAAACCAATAGCACTATTCTATGCGCGGAAACTAAACCGAATCGCCAAGGCTAATTAAAAAATCTTAACGAGAAAGATATGGATATGAATGATTCATTAAATACAATGAAAGCTACTTATCATATATTACTATATAATAATCGTATTGATAAACACACATGCCCATTGCTGCGAGATTACACTATATCTGCTTGCAAATTGCATATTGAAAAACATTTCTACGCGGACTGCATGCTAATGTTATGCGTACTGAGAAAAATGATCGCAAGTGTCAACGATCAAGGTGACATATTCGTTTCTCTGCAGAGACAGGATAATACTTGACTTCGATGCAGTTTATTACATCACTTGTACCAGTAAAGCAGTGCATAGAACGTTCTCGTGGAATACTTTGCATCGAAGACTAAATATCTTGAATTTCTATCGAAACGAACTTTTGTTACAAGACTATAATTGTGCGAACAACAAAAAGCTGCTCCGCTAAAAAAAGCCAAGAAGAATTTGTAAGTTTTGTCTCCGATATTTGAAGAACACAATCTCTCTGTGCAATAT
The DNA here is from genome assembly GCF_001263275.1 of Habropoda laboriosa. NCBI lineage: Eukaryota > Metazoa > Arthropoda > Insecta > Hymenoptera > Apidae > Habropoda > Habropoda laboriosa. The sequence continues at coordinate 424,324 of NW_017100142.1, forward strand.
GGTCACCCTCGCTCTAATTGATACCGTACAAGTTTCGCGCTAAGCTACGTGTCTGTCTTAAAGGGTATTGATTTGCAATAAAAAAAAATGTGTGCTTTTAATAAATTTAATCGAAGCGGCTGAAGCGGCTCGAGAGCTTTATCGGTTAGCCGCTAGGTAGCAGGGTAACCTTGATCGGCAGTTTTGTTTAGATTTGTAGTAGTGTGTAGCTCGCAGTAGTTCATACACAATCAAACATCCTGGAGAGCTCGGCATGAAGTAACCAATAAGCGATTTGCCAGTCTAATCGTTCCAACGTCATTGCATAACTCGCGTTGCTTTTTAAACCAATTATTTAATGCGCTGCGTGCAATGATTTTGCACTTGGAGGCGTTTTCCGATCGATGTCACGCGTGTGTAGTGACGCCGACCGAAAATGCGAATGGGCGTAATAACGCCGGCGAGTTCTGCGAATTGGACGTACGTCAGAACTAACCTAAGAAAAAAGGTCACTGTGCAGTTGTAACGAGGGGGGAAAAAATTGTTGTAAAAGAAAAAGTATGATACGCTGTTTGTCCCCGTATCATCGAACTTTATCTTCGATATGTTTGACGTTGTCGCTCTCGGGTGCAACGTCCGTAATATTTCACGTATAGGTTAACTCAGGGCAGCGTCCATCGACGTTTACAATCTGTCATTTAGACTCGACATTTTGTAAACTTTAGTAGAATAAATATTTATAATAGAACTGACGTTTCGATAGAAGTAGCATGTTTTTTGCCATGCATTTTATAATCATCAGACCTCTCGAAACGTTCCAGTCAATAACCAATATCGAATCTTGAAAATTCGAAGGTAACTAAACGTGTGTTTCAACATCGATATTTTCTCTGTAAAAAAGATTCTGTGAATATTATGTAGTGCATTGTGTTCTTGTATGATACCAATAATGGGAAAAGCCATTTTATTAACGTTAGTGTTGCTATACAAGCATTAGTTTATGCATATGTGAAAGTGCTGTTATCTTAATAGTTGTTTTTTTTTTATTCTGTTCCAGCAATCTTTAAGAATGAAATCAATTCCATTTTGGAATAATCTTTTATTTGTGAATTTACAAAATTGAACTAATGAGAAATTCGTTACAATGCATTTATGATTAAATGCATGTATTCTACATGTGAAAATAATGTTTAGAATCAGTGTATATTTGAGTATAACCTGATTGCATTGAAAATGCAAGCCAAGAAGCGCTATTTATTATTATTTGTAACATGTGCGTTTCTTGGTTATTGTTATTTTGGTGGTTACCGGTTAAAAAGTGAAAGGTGGACAGGCAGATCTCAGTTGCCTTACGAGCGATTGCCTTCATACATAAGTCTAAACGAAGAATTCTATGACAAGGATTTAAGAACATCAAATGGAAACCCACTTATGTCTCAGCATACAGGACAATGCCGTATGGAGACTTGTTTTGACTTTACCAGATGCAAGCAAGGTTTCACAGTGTATGTGTATCCAGTTGAAGATGTGATAAGTCCATTATACCAAAAAATATTAAATGTTATTACGGAATCAAGATATTATACATCAGATCCAACTAGAGCATGTATATTTGTGTTAGCTCTTGATACATTAGATAGAGATCCATTATCAACAGAATTTGCACGTAACCTACCTTCAAAATTAACACGTTTACCATATTGGAACAATGGCAGAAATCATTTGATATTTAATTTGTATTCTGGAACATGGCCTGATTATGCGGAAGAATCGTTAACCTTTGATTTGGGATATGCTATGCTTGCAAAAGCCAGCATGTCTATTTTTAGGCATAGACCAGACTTTGATGTATCCATACCATTATTTGGTAAACAACACCCAGAACGTGGTGGGGAACCAGGTCAAGCTTTAGAAAATAACTTTCCTAGTAATAAAAAGTATGTTGCAGCTTTCAAAGGGAAAAGATACGTCTATGGCATAGGTTCTGAAACTAGAAATGCTCTCTACCATTTACACAATGGCAAAGACTTGGTATTTGTAACAACATGCCGCCATGGTAAAGCATGGAGAGAACTACAAGATGAACACTGTCAACAAGATAATCAGGAATATGATACGTCAGTATTCAGATGAGATAGCCTAAACAAACTCTGCTCTAATTGGAAGATCTAACGTTTAATTTATAATTTCAGGTATGATTATGAAATTTTACTAATGAATGCTACCTTTTGTCTTGTACCAAGAGGAAGAAGACTTGGTAGTTTTCGATTTTTAGAAGCTTTAAGAGCTGGATGCATTCCAGTTATTTTAAGTAATGGCTGGGCACTTCCATTTCATGAACGTATCGATTGGACACAAGCTGTTATATTTTCTGACGAAAGACTGTTACTTCAAGTAAATAAAATGAAAATAAAAGCCTTTACCGAAGAATAGACGAAAAACAGATCTACAAATAAATTTTATTTCCGTAGATTCCAGATATAGTACGGTCTGTGTCCAATGTACAGATCCTTAAACTACGACAACAGACGCAATTCCTTTGGGAACGATACTTTTCGTCGATAGAAAAAATTGTATTTACAGTATTTGAGGTATGGTCGTAAAACGAAAGAAAGTCGGTGAGAAGATGATTTTCAAATTTTCCTAATTATCGATCAAATCTACAGAATATTCGCGAACGTCTACCTTGGGAAGGTACAAGGGAAAAATTTGTTTGGAATACTAGTCCTGGAGCGTTAACGATATTACCGCAATTTGCTGATAGTCAGCAAGAACTTCCATTTTCGAAAAGTAATCCAGGTAATACCTTCACTGCCATCATCTACTCGCAGTTGGGATCCACTGCTGTTCTATATCGTCTGCTTAAAAGTCTCGCGAAAAGCAAATACCTAGATAAGGTGAGTCAAGCCTATAAATCATCCGATTTTTTATACTTGTTACTAACGAACGATGCCCCACTTTAGATTATTCTAATGTGGAACTCGGACATTCCGTTACCAAGGAGACCACGATGGCAAGGGATCAAAGCGTCAATACACGTTGTTACGGTCGATGGTATATCCCAACGTTTCTATCCTCACCCGTTAATCAAAACTAGTGCCATATTATCTCTAGACGAAGATGCCACACTCAATACAGATGAAATTGATTTCGCCTTTACCGTTTGGCGATCGTTTCCTGATCGAATAGTTGGTTACCCAGCAAGGTCGCATTACTGGGACGATTCCAAAGTAAGTTTAACTCTGCCGGTATTATTTTCTCTAATATTTACCATATTTTATCGTACGCGTCGTTTTTTTTTTTTTATCGCATAAAGCGTTCGTGGGGCTACACAAGTAAATGGACAAATGACTATAGTATAATTCTAACTGGTGCCGCCTTTTATCATCGTTACTATAATACGTTGTATACCGAATTATTAAGTTCGACACTTCACAAGACTGTCGAGCAATCGCAAAATTGCGAGGACATACTTATGAATTTTTTAGTAAGTCATGTTACGCGAAGACCACCTATTAAAGTAACTCAACGGAAATTGTATAAAGATACTACTGTGGTTGGAATCAGGTATGTATTACGTACCCTTGTCGAACTGCTACGCAGGTAGATATCATTTTCCCGCCCATCGCCATTTTCACCTTCCTCGCAGCCAAACATTCCACAATTTCTCACTTTTTCCAGTACAATCGAAAAATTTCGCGCACTCACAGCCATCTTTCAAACTGAAATACGTTAGAATTTGAACAATTCAACGTTAACCAATGAGATCGTAAATCGCTTAATCGATTGCTCCACATATCGATTCTTTCATAATTGTCGAACTCTGATTGGCTGATCGAAATTCTGCAGTTTCTGTCGTTAGATCGCAACTGACGTGCGCATTCGTGCTATCCGCGATTAAATTTATTACGTTTTCGCGTTAATTTCGCCTTCGTTTCTTCACCAGGTGTTAATAAAACGATTCAATTAGTGGCTAAGTCTAAGATTTTGTGAATAATACAGTCTATTTTAAAAGTATTGTGCATTTTATGGTGAAATCGTTGTGTACCCTTTCCCGCCATTTTTGACTATGTCACAATTGTTGCGTCATTTCTGGTGAGTCGTTTTAAATACAAATTTTCCATCGTTTTAAAAGTATTTCAAGACAAAAACAGCCGGCCTGCGTACCTGCGTAGCAGAATATCGTACTTTTAACGGGCAACTTTGATTATTTTCTTGTTTTTTTGACACGTAACGTTTTCAGATCCCCATGGAACGATCCAGATCACTTTATACAGCGGCAAACGTGCATGAATACGTTTGTAGCCGTTTTCGGGTATATGCCGTTGTTACGATCTAATATGAGGCTTGACCCTGTTCTGTTCAAAGACTCTGTAAGCAACTTGCGCAAGAAGTATAGGCAAATTGAATTAGTTAGTAATTAGTATTATACAGGATATTTTATCAGTTACGCAGTTTATCTACCCTCGATACGGACATCCTATAATTATACAGTCTCAAATATTTCGATTAAATAGTGGCGCATATTGCTATTACGGCTGCGTGCGCACGCTAGAGGCTAATCCGAAATGTGTATAGAGAAAACTTACGTTGTAAGTAAAAAAGAAAAAAAAGAGGGAGCCACTGTTATCTCGAGTGGTTGTCGGGCAGCAAATCAAGAAGGTCTTTCAGTCTCGAGGAATGGCGATACTCTGCGCTTTTATGTACTCGCAAGAATGAATTTTGTACAAAGTATATATTATGGGGTATCTTGTAATATTGTTCGAATCTGAATCGGGCCACGGCACGTGCGATCGTTGTCGCGTATATTGCCGTGACATTCAAATTGATGTACATACGAATCGTTTCATAGTTATTAATAAAACGACAAAATAAACAAAAAAAGAACAAACATGTAATAAAAACGAAAACGAACGTTATTTGGCAAATTCTTCGACTTGAAAGGGAAAAACTAAAAAAAAAAAACAACCGGCCTTTTGGAAGCTACGCGATACGAAGTATTCTCTAATCATAGTCAATTGATGCAAATCGCTCGATACCAAATTTACCAAGCGCTTACTTTTTCTCTAATCGTTGAAAAACAATAATCATCGTGTGCAGATAATATTTTATATAAGCCAGATGAAGAAGAAGAAGCAGAAGAAAAAAGGAAGAATAATAATAACAATAAATTGTTGTCCGGATTGCGTTTCGAGTAGTAGCCTCAGGGATGAATGTATTTAAACGAAAAACAAGAAAAAAAAAAACTGATCTGTTTCGAGAAACTAATTGTGCAGCTTACCAACTTTCTTGGACTATCTGAGAGCTATTCCAGCTATATCGATTACCGTTACTTTTTACCGTTCGACTTTTATATAATAAAAGAATAGTATTTCGTAGCGTAAGCCGTGCGGTTATTAAACGCCATTGTCCTTGTACGTTTCGGGGAAGTCAATGTTTCGCCTTCTGCTCAGCCGTTCTCGACGTCGCAATAAACGTAAGTTTACGTAAACAATTTCATTTGTTTCTCAATGTGTATACCGCTGTACGTATCGCGTCGTTCGTAGTTTTTTCTCTATGTATTCGAGGCACACGATTATTCGTAAATTGTACTCAAATACGTAGGAAAGTATTTCAAGGTTTTTTATGTATTCCTGTGTATACTTCTACACGCACACACACACACACACATAGCCACGTGTACACACAGCAGAGAATGCGTTGCGTAGATTTTTGTTCGTATGCGTGAAATGAAACGCGTAGAAAAGTTATCGATTGCTCTCAGGAGACCTTTAAAAGGAAGTAAGAAATTACTTGTGACAATATATCGCAAGTACGTCTAGTCGTTTACGTTCATTTATTACTGGTACGCCCGTGGGGGGGGAGTAAATGATCCGCGTAGGTAAACTCGACGCCGTATTTGTGTTTCCATAATGTGTAAGGAATGAAGAATAATGTACATATATATATATATATACATACATACATGCATATATATGTGATACGTTTATAATTATCATGTGATATATTCGTAATCGTCGGAGGCAGGATTGACAGATGAAAAAAGAAAAAGAAGGAAAGATGGACTGTGTAATTCCACCAATGGCATTTTTTTATCGCGAATAACGTTACGCGTCATAATATATATATATATATATGTGTGTGTGTGTATATATATATATGTTATTACGAGAAATGTTACATATTTTTTATCGTATCGCTGATTTCGATACTTGAAGAGTTTGCAGCAACGGAGAATCCCCTTTTTCTTTTATAAAAATAGTTTCCTGTTGATGTAAATCATTTTTAAATTGTATTTAACGTGTTATTATCATTGAATAAATACGATTCTTCTTTTCTGCGTTCTCTTCACCTTATAAATTTAGTTACGTACGGGACTGTGTAAAACACTGATCGCTTTTGCTCCGAAGGAAATTTCTTACCGTACAAAAATCATCCACTTTTTAATTCTACCACGAGAGGAGAGTATTTTGGAAGAACGTTGACGCTAAAAAAGAAAAAAGAAAAAAGAAAAGGAGATATAAATACTCGGAACCTTTACTTAGCCGATCGATGGGGTTTATTTGTTTCGATTAATTTAAAGCTGATCGTCGATGTAATCTTGTTGCGTCAAAGTAAGGTGTATTTGAAGAAATATTGGTGATTTTATATGGCCAAGGAACAAATAAAGTTTTTATACGAACCTACTGCTTCGCCACAGCAATATTCACAATTTCTTCTTTTTCTACTACGTTCGAACGATCGTACTTCTCAATTTATCACCGTAGAGCTGTGTCTCCTCTAGAAACCTAATATCCTGTTGAAAATTCCCCCCTGTCGTCAGACGGAAGGAAACCTAGGAATATTTCACTCGGCTTTACGAGCGCCCCTCTCGCACGTTGTCGAACGAAACGTCCCGAACTAACCCTCGGCATTTCGTTTACAGGAGAAAGAGGACGCGGATCAACGTGAAACTTTTCTCGACGCTGGAGGGCCGGTCACGTAAGCCGAGAATCGTTTCAGGGTTATACCGATACGACGAAGCGGGGAAAAATGTGATGGAAGGAAGGCGGATTCGACGGTGGAAGGCTGCGCAGACAGAGATCGGCGTTCCCACCACCACCACCACCTTGAACAACGACCAGCAGCGACGCGAGCACGATCCACCACCACCACCACCATCGGTCCTAGCGATCGCGAGCCGCGCGAGAATGGTGGTGGCCAGGCAGGCGATATAGCACCAACACTCCCTTCTTTGTTGCTGGTTTGCTAGAAAGGTGACTATGCCAAGAAGACAGGAGGTATTGAGCACGCCTTGCGTATACCCAGTCACCTTTCTCTCCTCGTGACCGTAGCATATGTTTTGCGACGTCGATGGAGCTCTCCTCGCGGCTTTGAACGGCGCCACATCCAAGTTGTGCTGCCTCCGGCTCTCCACCGTTCTCGCCTCCTTCCCTCCCCTTCTACCCCCGATTTTTTCACCGAATTCCCGGAGCCAGAGGAACGCGATCAGAGAGGCAGAAGGTTGTCAGTGTTGGTTCGACCGGGATCGAGCTCGGTAAAAACGCGTTCTCGCGAGGAAAACACGAGAGGACATCGGTGCCGCGGCCAAACAACATCCAGGCGGAGTCGGCCACGCGACGTACAGCGTCGTTACGTCCCATCGCCACCACCCTTCTTCTTTCGCCCTTTTTCTTCTCTCTCTCTCTCTCTCTCTCTCTCTCTCGCTGTCGACGCGTTTATGTGCGTGAACTACTTGGACGTAGCTTCGAGTAGCTAAGCAACGATCGAAATTCGATTGGGAACGTTTGATTTCGTCGAGAGACCCAGGATCAACCAACGGGGTAGTCGAAGATGATCGTCGTTAACAGCGTGTTGCTCCTGCTGGCGGTCATGTCGAGAGTGGGTGAGTTTGAATCATTTCTTTTTCTCTCTTTTTCTTAGTTTCATCGTTGGTCTTGTACAGTGACGAATTGTTCGAATTGGAATTCTACTATATCACCGTTCGCGTGTAACCGTGAAATTCTTGTTGGCATTTTTTGCTTCCTCGTTTCCTCTTCTATTTCCAAGCGGACAGCTCGACTCAGCCTTCGTTCGTGCAAGTTCGATCCGCGCGAAGCGTAGTTGGCGCCGGTGCCTTTAAATCACCGACGAAGGTCGGCGAGGAAAACTGATCGTAGACGCAGCGGTGAACGGCGACGCGACACAAGCCTGTATTTAAATATCTCGAATAGTTTGCGTTACGTAATGTACAAGTGATATTTCACCTGTTTCGACGCAAAGAATCAGCCAACAAAATGAAATTACAGAGGCGACAACCTCCAAGTGTACCGATGATGAAGTAAAACTAAAAAAACGCAATTAGAATCTCACGATATGTAATGTCTATTGTTCGACGATTGTTACGTAAGGGTAGTTTGGAGAAAAGATCGTCATCTCTGCCACTGAACCCTGACAGCCTGCTCGTTGGCCAGCTCGCATTAGCCGCGAAAATGTCAGTTTACGTAATGCTCGGGTCGTTGGATAACTGGTACACGCGGAAATCGAGCGGAGTATGCTTTTGGTCCCCGAGGGTGTGCCCCAAGGGTGCCCGGGAACCTCTTTTTTTCCACGCTGTTCACGCCGGTTCCGAGCCCCAAATACGGTGACACGCTCTAAAACGCTTCCTCGAATAACAAGATCGGCTCAATTCACCTGGACCGTTTTGGGAAAAATTCGCTACTCGTTAGCTCTTATCCGCGAGACGCCTTTCAACGAACGCCAACTATATTTTTAAATAATCTTTTCCTCCGACCCTCTTTTTAAGGGAATACCAGTTGGATTAAAATTGTAGATCAGCTCGTCGACTAGTTCTATCCCGACCGTTTCCCAGTACTAACGAATTCAGTCCAATTTCGCGGCTGTTAATTTTCGTTGATTCACCCAGGCGCCTCCGTTAAAGCCTGCGGCCACCGTGGCGGTGGATTTCGCAAATCGGTCGTTTCGCATGCGAAACCCACCCACCGTGGTGCACGATTGCAAGAGTTTCTCTCCCCGTCGATCCTTCCTGCGGACAATCGACGGAAACCGCGTCTAACGTTGGAAATTGGAAAAAACAAACCGAGGGGTAGATATCGACGAAAGATCGATTTCGCTTCTAACCGAAGAAACTAAAAGCGAAACGTAGCGGAATATTGAACCGGCGCGTTAAACGAACCGATTGCAAAAGCTAGGTGCCGATCTAGAAGAGATTCGATTTATGAATTAAAAGAACGGAAGAAAAGGGGGAATGTTAACAGCGTTGTAACCTATTTCGGTAACACGGTTGATGGGCTCGCCGTGGAAACGATCCTTTTTGCGAAATCGTTCGCCGGAGGTGCTCGCCCGCCGCGACTGTCGGATAGAATCAGAAATCTTATTCCCATCGGTTAACAAGGAACGCGCTACGCCGTAACGTACATCCGCTACGAGCCGCCTGTGAACTTTGATAGCTGGAACGATATTAAATTATAGCTGGTTGGGAAATCGATGCTCTCGTAGAAATTATAGGAGCGACGTTCGATTCTCTCGTCGAGGTCACGATTCCTGCCCAGGTCATCGGTAGCGGAAAAAAGTGTGGGAGAAGAGAGCTTCACACCCCGCGACGTTTATATCGTATTGCAAACGCGACTTAACCACATTCTCTTTAACGTCGCGAAGCTACAATGCAGGGATCCGTTGGAACCCGACCTTCCACGCTGCTTTCCATAGTTTTTTTCTTTTTCTCACCGGAGATACACCGCTACGCGGCATGACGAAGACGTTATCCGTGAAAACAGCTGAGCGCAGCCACGCGCCTTGTGCCTACGGGTATTCAAATTTATTCCCCCCTCGATACACCTTCGACGATTCCGTTCTGATATAAATCGCGGACAAATTAGAATAGGTTTCTCTTTGCCAGCAAAGAGAGAAGAGAAGAAAACGTTGCTCGAGGTAATCAAGAAGACACAACCGTGTTTCTTCCAACGGAATTCAATCTGAACTTCCCTCGAGTTAACGAGTTCAAATTGTTTTTCTGCGAGCTGAACGGAAAGATGGGTATTCCGGTGGAGGTATCCTAGGATCGTGGAAGAGTAGATGCGGTTTCACGCGTAGGCGCCACGTTCCGCGGGTATCGTCTACCGCTATCGAGTAATTTACCGTCAGGATGCAGTTTACGCCCCGTAATTTATCCGCCCCCAATCTCAGCCGCGGCGTCAAGGACTCTCGGGTAGAAATATTGCCGAGATTACGTTTGGGCGGCGCAGGGTGCGGCCCCCGAGGTGAATTCTTGCAAAAACGAAAAAAATCCACTATGAATTACCTCACGACTCCGTAGCTTTTCCATTATCGTCCAGGATAGAGGAGGTCGTGATCGTTTCTTTGTTCGAAATTATAGCCTCGAATTACCTATTTACCTCGCGTTAAATCCCTCGACCCTTTTCTAACTTCGATCTACGGCGAGCCTCCGTCTTTTCGCTGATACAAAGAATTCGACGAAGAAATTGAAAAAAAAAAGGAAAGAAAAAGTGATTCTTCTGCATTGGTAGTCACGCCTCGCGTCGACTTTCGGGTGACAGCATTCCGAGTAAAAGAGAAATCTGCTCGTTAATCGTTCCAATTATCGTGAATTCGAGCAGTCTCTCCTTCTCTCTCGCTCGCTCCAATCAGACTGGAACCATCGCGGAGTCGCTTCTCTTGGTCGAATTATTCGAGTATCCTCCTAGGTAGATTTATCGGATGATTTCCCTGTTACAAAGGTGTACAGTACGGTGGAACGAATCGTTTTGCCAGCAGGATCCACGTTTCAGCCGGATCACCAAGGCATCCGTGGACTTTAATTCGCCGGTACTGTTCCTCTAAAAGGCTGGATTACAAGCGTCCGTGTAGGCCAGCCGGCGATATTTTATCCGTCGACAGTCCCATGGTTAAATTATGTTCGCGCGGCGTATTAAAACCGATACCTCCAAGCGGTACGTTCCCGTCCAGTATATATCCGAGGTATACGATACTCGCCGTGGCTGGACACGTTCCACGGCTATTATCCTTTCTCTGGGATTCCAAGTGCACCCGCGCCTCCTGCACTTCTTCTTCTACTTTGCAATTATTGCAAGAATTCCACGTCGATTCTACTTGTCGCTCGGTTACATGACCAATCGTACATACTCTCCGGTGTTTATTGAAAGTTCGAGGAACCTTCGGCTATAACATAAACCCCCGTGTCGAAGTGATACTCCCGCAGCATCGACAAAAAAAAGTAAAATCTTAGAAGCATCGGTGTTTGTCAAGGCGCGTCACGTTTTCCTCTGTTATCCAATGTTACGCATCCTTTCTCGCCGAGAAAAATCTTAACGACACTTGGAGCTTTTCTATAAGTGATTCCCTTCACTGAACGTGTCGCTAACAACATCCGATAAACGCAGCAGGTACTAAAAACCACCAATGGTCGTTCCTAAAACTTTCGTGTCACTACCACAGGTCCCCCTTGGCGAAACGTAAAATCCTTTCCCACGGAGACGATCACGCCTTGTCCGGCGCATTATGCGCATACATTTGCAGGGTTTTTTCACGGTGTTACACCGGCGGGAGGGTGAAATTTCGCGCGGATAAAACCATGGGACACAAAGTATTCCAAAGAGGATACCCGATATCGTAATATCGCACGCTTGTAATTCCGTTTGTTAGCACGGCTCGTCCAAGTCCCTCCGTTCGAGAGTGGTAAGCCTTCCTCGCCGCGAAGCTTTGTGTCGCGTTAGGAGAGAGAGAAACGTTCACCCCTTCGGGCCATTATCCTTCCCTCGGGATTCCATCAGCACCCACACTCTCCGCGCCTCTTCTTGTTCGCAATTACCACGAGAATTTACCACGGCGTACATAGGTTATGTCGTGAACCGCGGCGTGTTGCCTATTACGCTCGCCGCGGCGCGTTATCCATCGATGTCCACGGGCCGGACCTCGCTGCTCGCCAATTACCCGGAGAATTTACCGTGGCCAATGCACCGATATCAGTTCCTCGACTCCTCTCCGGTCTCCATTATCCTTGGACCGCCGACTGGTTCCTCCGGTGAACGTCGGCGAGAAAATAAAACCGTGTCAGTTCTCCACCGTCTTTCCACCCTTTTTTCCCCCGCGAGCAACCTTTCCGCGCAGTCACAAACAGGTTAGCTTTGGGAAAATTTCTTGGCAATGATATATTCGACTAGATTATGCAATTTAACGACGATACGAACGGCGTGCTCGTAAATTTGCCAAGTTTAAGAGGTATTAACGCAGCCTTGTTACTTACCCATTACCGGCGCGCGTCTCCTCGTAAAACATTGGGAACAATGCGCGGAGGAAATGGTCGGTCGAGAAGCGTAATAACACGCGTCGAACCAGTTATCATTTTTAACAGCTTCGCGTCGATCGATCGGTCAACGTGGATCCTTATTTGGATTGGCAAATAAGCGGGACCGTTACGAGACGGGGTTGCGACACTCGAAATAGCCATTTGTTTCGCACGATCTTGCTCGAACTTGAGCTGAAGTAACCTCGAATATGAGATCTCTTCTTATTCTACCGAACGTACCATTCAAATATTCCCGAAGACCCTGCACTTTCGCTCGGGCGTACGTGGAAAGAGATTCGATTTCGTGGAGAAACAGTCTCTCGAAACGATGAGTTAGGGCCTCTGTGTAGCTCGTTAAACGCAACTTGCGCCGCTTTACTGCTCGAACGTCCGAGCGAACAGAAAGGAGGGTGGAAAAGAGGGTTCTCGGTGTGGTGGGTCAAGTATTTTTCACCTCGGGAGGAGAACGCCCACGTGTACACGCGTTTGTTGGGGATGTCGAACGCTTGTCCGGTATGATTTAACGCCGGACAATTGTCTGCCTACGTCGTAAATGAGATCCTGTTCGACTCGAACGGCATAGTCTCGGTGTTATCTCGAAATCGACCAGGGTGGCGTAATGCGACTGCTCCATTAGTCTTACGAGATATCGAGGCGCGATTTCATAGACCGTTATTTGCCATTGTTTTTCAACCGGGCGTTGTTTAACCTTTCAGTCGCGTATACGCCTCGGTAAAATCGCGCCAGTCTCCTTCTAAACGTGTCTGCAGGCCTATCGTGATCCTTGTATTCGCCGAAGACACCGCGTTCAATGATTTAACAGATGCGAAAAATCTGGCTAGTTTAGTTCACGATCTTTTCGTACGAATACGAACAATCAATTTTCTGAAAAAAGGGGACGGTAAATCGTCGATTCGAAACTTAGGATATTTATCGGACTCTAGAGACGTCTAAAAAATTCCGTTTCCTTTACCTCCGCGCAATTCAAATTTACATACATAACGAATTCCCTCACTTTCACGGTCGCCCAATTCACGCAGAGCCCGTCTACGCTTAGACGCTGTCGTCGTGCTCGATTTTCTACGTAGACGTTGTGTCCGAGTGGAGAAACAAAGTCAAACACGTTATTAAGGACACAGACGCGTGCATTTACGTTGTGTGCCCTCGAAAAGCCACACGGCACATCGAGAAACGAGGTTTCACTCGGCATCTCTTACATATGAACGACCGTAACCTCACGAACGAAATCGAAACGGCTCGATAATTAAATATTCCACGTTCCGCCTATCCTTATGCAATTAGACCACACCGTTAGCGCAATTACAGCTACCTGCTCATGCAAAATTAATTGCTCGTCACTCGTGACATTTCACTTGTTGCGACAATCTTCCGTCTTCCATACCGACGAGCGGCCATTTCGTCCATGACCTCAGTTACTCCCCTCGAAAATTTACGTTAATGTCTGAAGGAAGTAATTATTCAATTAATTCGCGTGGATCAGGTCCAAGTACATGAAGGGTTACACTTTACAGGAATCAACGAAAAATTCACCGAACTCCGATTAATGCACCCGAGACGTTTAGCGCGTGTCCTGAAAAATAGTCGAGAAACGAAGTTTCACTCGGTTATCCGAGGAGAGCATATATTCCGGAGAGGAGGAGGCTCTCTCGAGAGCCAGGCGAAATCCTACAGCTCACTTTCGCACGTGCGCTCGCTTGCGTCGGCAACGATAGCGAAAACAGTGTGATAGATGCTTGATTACGCAGCGGTGCTTCGTCATGAGAAACTTTGCCGGGCAAAATCTTGGCGGTCCGCTCTTTCCTCCCCCCCCGTTATTTCTAGCGTGGATGCTAATGGCAGGGTGTTGCAATCGTTCGGTCAAGTTTCCTCGAGAGGCTGTCCTATATGTGGGTCGTCGATATCCGGTATCAGTTTTATCAGAAAAGTACCAGGCTTTGTGCAATCTTGTTGTACAGCCGACTTTTGCATTTCATAATTGCTTCTTTATTACGAGTGATTCACTTAATTCGATGACTCGAGGTTTTTTTTTCTGTTTCTTTTTACAAGAATTCTAAGTAAAACAGTGGTGAGATGTTTAAGATATTCGGTTACCCAATAGCACAACAACACAAAGTGAAATCACAATTAGAATTCTCTCTTTTTTTATTTTCGTTAGAAGCGAAGAATTTATAATTGCTCGTTAATGAGCACGATTTGATCAACCCTCTTCGAGTTGCTCGTTCTCGTGGCGAGCTGAGACCGTCTGTCTTTCGGTGTTGATAAAATTGTGCAACCGTGTAATCGGTGGGATTTACACGAAAGACCGGTCGCATCGAACACGTAGGAAATACAGTCGCGATCTCGCGGTTTAACTCTTCCTCCGTAATTATCGGCACACCGTGGAGCGTCGATTCGCGTTACACGTAAAGAACGGACGATCACCGGCACCCATTCGATGCCCTATTGCGCAACCGGCAATTTTCGAGTGGAACGTGAAGGAAATTGGAAACAATGTTGCCGAAACAATTAAGCAAGTTTGTAATAGCATTTCTCCGCGGCAGCGAACGTGTCAATCCCGCCGGTTTCGGCATGTCAGAGGTAAAGAAGGTCGCTGAGAATTACAGCAGAAAGGTTCGTGTATTTCAAGTTGGTTCATAACACGGCGCTATTTTTCTTTTTCAAATATCCCGTTTAAAAGCGTGTCAGTTTTTCCTTTAAAAGTCCACTGTTTAGCACGCAACAGGCAAACCCGTAATCATGCTCTAACGATCCGAGAAAATTTCTAATTTGACTACTCTCTATTTATTCGCCCATTTCCGACACGTAATTGTTACAAAGTTTCGTTTCGCAGCCGGCAATCAAGCGGGCAAAAAGCACGAAAAAAAGATGCGGAACGCAATCGTTCCGCATAGACGGCGGTTCGTTGTTTGTGGGATTACTTTCATCGCGGCGTAGACAAGCGTGTGATCGAAGCGCTGGATCGTTCGCGTTGCATGGTCTAATTAATTAAGGAATCCGTGAAAAAGAATTCACCGTGATTCTCAGCGGAGATTGTAGCCGTATGTACACGAAGACGATTGCGTTTCAAACCGCGCACACGCAGCCACGTTGTTTTTCCTCTTGGTTTTACCTCTTCTTCGCCTTCGTTTCACGGAAATGAAAGATCGGCGGTAGGTTTTCTTTTTTTTTTTTTTTCAACGCAGCGTCGAAAACAACGATAAATCGACAATCCTCCCCGTTAGACTCGGGTTCGATCGGATCCTAATCGCCCGTTTTGGCGCCGCTATAAATATTTTAACGAGGAATCCGAAGCATGCGTATCGTCCGCTCGTTCCATTCTCCTCGCATTCCCCACGATTTTTCGAGTCCACGACGTGTTCCGCTATTAAACAAGCCGGTTCTTTTCTCTTCTTCGAACAAAAGTTTGTCACCGGTGTCTCTAGGGTTCTCCGTCGAAGCAACGCCCTACCTCCTTTCTTTCGCACTATTTTCCAGTTGAGTGCGGTGTGCGTTTCAAGGTCGATACGTTTGTCCTTTCCCTCAAAGTCCTCGTAAACAGCTGAGAGAGAAAGGGTGGGACTCGCGAATCGCCTAAAAATATCTCGAACCCGGAGTTGGAGGCGTCCTTGCCGATTTCCTTTGTCGTTCCCGCCAATGTTCCGGCCTGATAACGCGAACGTGCATCCTGGCTGCATCTCATTGGCCGATTTCGTTCCACCTTCGCTCGAATATTGCAATTATTCACTCGATCATACACGTAGATTCCTTTCTCCGCGTGTCGCCCTTACGCGTTATCCTGGAACACTGTGCTTGTTTCAATTTATCAAAGGTGTACGAAGGTGCTTTGCCTTGTGATTTTATCCGAACGACGAGTATTTCACCTTTAATTCAAGATAAACACGCTGATAAATTTCTCTCGATCGGGAAAGTTATTCGAATAATCCATTGTACGTCTCTACGCGAATTTATGTGTCGACCGTGTAAAAACCATCTTACAAATTCATAAGCTACGAATTGTGCCAGTTGGGAACAACTTATACGTGTCCCCCTCCCCGATGACAACATCCTCTAAGAATACCAGACGGAGTTCTTTATCAAAATTGAAATTTTTTCCTCGAGAACGCATATTCGTCTTGCTTAAAATGCAGCTGCCAGGCTGCAAGAGGTAAAAAATGAGTCCAGGACCTTCGAAATGTTGGCCTTTCGCTACCGATGCAAATATTCCGTGGACGTTGACGACCTCGATAAATCATTCCTCTGAATGGCCCAAAGACAGGAAGAGCGACAGAGAGAGAGGTAGAGAGAAAAAAAAGTGTTGCTCGAGTATTTGACCTTCGTTTACGAAACCCGTGGACCGGTCTTGTTTCCGGGCACCCTCGGGCAACGATATTTAGATTGAGCAACGCTCGGGTCGACAGAATCTCAACTCTTGAATCTTTTACACCGCGTTGCGAGGCCTTGTCCTTCGCGTCATCGGCTATCGACTGGGCGTAACCCGGCAAAAACCACGCGAAATTTCATTCGAACCACGAATGATACGCGTTTCTGGTCCTTTTTGCAAAAAAATCTGCCCGGAGATCCGCGTTCGAGGGACGTGAACATTTCGACGTGGAATTTAAAGCAACAATGTAAAGATGGAAATTGCAATAAATTCGAATGATTTTTTGGCCAAAAATTGGCTAGCAAGTAGCTTCAGAGTAGGTTACGTGCGTACAGCCTGTGAAAAAGTACGCAGACACGGAGTTGGATAGACGTGGTAAGCGAGATTGTTATCGGTGATAATCAGTGGACAATAGGCGCGATAAAGGAGACAACGGCAAAAAGAGGCGACACGAGAAAGAGAGAGAGAGAGAGAGAAGCGATCGTTCCTTTCTCGAGTGGCCGCGATCGGTAACGTAAAACCTTGATCGATCCGTGGGACCGATTCTGCACACTCCCACGGAAATCTGACGGGGTAACCGTATACAGTATTAAGAAACACGCGTGGCACGTAACCAGCGCGCGTTAGCACGCACGCCAGACCTTCCACTGGGTAGAAAGGCGAATTAACTCGGTTCCAACGACGTCACGCGAACAAACGCGCGTCTCTCTCTCTCTCGATTTTCTCCACCTTCGATCGAACTCTGATTTCGTTTCTGCGCGATACGCGTGTGTGGCAGAACTGACTCTCGGACGTTTGCATAATAGCATTGTCGAATGGAACGACTGGGAATAGGTTAGGGTGAACTGAAAGTGCATGTTTGCCATATTTTTCTGAATCGATAAAAGGGTTCATCTTTTTGGTAGCATTTTGTTGGAGCCGCCATTATGGTGCCACTCGTAACTTCTGTCACGAGTTAGGCGAAATAATGGGATCGAAAGGAGGAAATCACGCGACGAATAGCAACGACCTTTGGGGCGCGCTCGAGATCCTTCCGGTTGCGATCCACTGCGCCCAGCCAACGGAGAAAGTAATTACGATTATGCATAGACGTTATCGTTCCTATCTTTCGACATATAAATCTCCTTGTTGCACGGCGAACGGGAATTCTTGGCTCCACGTCCGCGGAGCTTCGTATGTGATATAATAATCTTGACAGTTGGGCGAGGAAAATGATACCGCGTGCGCAGGTACTCGGGTAAGCATAATCACTGTACCGAATTGACGGCACGTAGCCTGCTCACGGAGAAAGTCATAATCCAGATTACGTACGTGTTGGAATTATGTCTGGAAAGAGGAAACTATTATATGTATCACGATGGAAAATCATTCTCGAAACCAGATTAAACATAGAAATCTGAATTCTTCCCTTTTCAAGTCGAATTACACACTAGCAGTACCAACCTCGCTTTTCGTTTACTCTCGACACTGTGCACTTCTCCAGTGTCCACTAATGAGATCGAAAGTCATGCTCGAACCGTGACGAGTCGCCTATTGAAATTCTCGACACGCACACGTCTCACCGGTACCTTCGATGCTAGCAGTAATAATAATAACAACAACAGTAATACCGAGACGGACAGTCGGAGATATTTTTTGGTCCCGCGAAAGAAATCGACGTGACGGGTCACGATTTACCTTTGCATATCACCGTCCACCGCCTGGAAGGACGGCTTTCGCGAGAAATGTGTCGCAACGGCGGCAAAACTCGTGCAGATCACTCGCTGACGTATAAGGCAGAACGTGCTGGCACGTCAACGATATATCTCCGGTGGATTTCTCGCGTCTGGAAAGCCTTTGGCTGACCCTCCACGTAACAACGCTCTATCGAAGGGAGCTATCTCGTTGTCAGTGTTGGCTGACGCACCCGTTGACCGTCTATCCTTCCTCGAAGAGCTTCAGCCGCCTCGTTTCACCGTTTCGGATCCGTCACCACGGCGAATCGACCCCTCCTGTCTTTCAGATATAAAAAATGGTAACACGCAGGTACGTACATACATATGTACGTGATGGAGAAATACATATGTGTACAGCACGCGCAAACGAGGTACCGGTTCTCGTTCAGGAAAGTCTACCGGTCGGTTTTTAGCTACGTTCGACGGAATCCGAGAGTCCTTACGATCCGAACTCGTAAACCACAATTACGATATTCCTTTTTGTTCGCGAACGATCGATCGAAAAGCAAGGGTATCGCGTTTCTTTTCCTGATTCGATACTTGTCACCGTTAACACCTTAGAAATCACTTAGGAATTACATACTCTATCTACGAGACAGTTTGTCTTCGGTTCTGTTTCTTTTCTCTCTCTTTCTTTCCAAGAGAATGTTTCTCCCGAGAGGGAGAATTTTTATCCGAGATTAATTGCAAGGATTATTTCACCTCTCTTCTATCACCTCCCCTTAAGGAATATCATCTTGCATTGTTGCACGTAGGAATAATTCGTTGGATAAATCTCTTGGAATCTTCCCTCTGTACCAGCGAGTCAGCCTGTAATTGCACCTCGAGAAATAATCTTTCTCGCGTGATCGGTGGTTGTTTTACCTTCGCGCCCCCCGGGACGTTTCTCGCTGGATCATCCTGTATGAACACGTAACAGAAGTCAGCGCGATAATTCAGCAGAGAGAGACGTGCAAGGTACAGCGGGAGATCAGAGCCGATACGTACCGGTCGGTTATGTATCTAGGCGCAATATCTCCCCGTGAAAAGTGTACGTGTGTGTGGCGTATCGGCTTGGAGTTGAAGCCTAGGCAACGCCTCTTGCATATGTGCAGCCTTGAAACTCGTTTTCAGCTCGATGAAACCCTTTCTATGGGCCAGCCTCACCGCAGACATGGCGTAGATTTCGCTCGAGAATGAAGCGAAACGATCCTCGGATGTATATTTAATTCTCCGTCGAAACGGATCAAGTATTCCGGCTTGAATTGAACTTCTAACGATCGAGAGGTGATAAATCACGGTTGAAATTCCGGTTGAATTTGCGGTCATTTACCGTCAAGTACATTAGCGATCCCTTTTCACTCCGGAGGCCGCAAAATATCTTGCGCTAGAACCAGCACAAAGAGATACTTGCTACGTAAGACGCGGATTATTGCGCGAGGCGGACGTCTGTATATATTTCGCACCGCGTGATCCAGGATTTAATCAGCGGTGATATCGACTCCGACTGTCGTCTCGTTACTCCTCCGCACCGTGTGGTGTCAGAAAGTATCGAGAAAACGAAAAGGTCAGTCGCTCGCCTGTGCTTCTGGGAACGTAGTATCTCGAAAATTTCATCAATTCAACCGCTTGGGAAATTCCAATCCTAGGCAACCTTATTAAAATGAAAAACAATCGCGTCGTTATTTTAACGAGCCTCCTAACGAGTACACACAGTCGTGAGCTAACAGCCTGATTACTCATTACCATATGGTTGCGCGAATTGGGCGTGAGGACGTTCAGAACGAGTCGAACTTCGGCTCACATGGTCTTAACGCAATCCTGCCGGCGAACACCAGGCTCTGTGACGTCAAAGGAATTGGGAACAACGGTGGAAGAAGGATGATTTCGCCAGGAGACAAATCGTGTATATCACAGCGGTTGACCGCGACTACGTCTTTGGTTCCGCGAGTGAACGTACACGAATCGGATAAAACCGTCGTGTAACGCCTGTGTGGGTATCCCAGTAGCCTTGAGACACGCGTTTCCAGCCTTTCCCTGGATTTAACCGCGACTTCCAATTGGCGATCGCCGCCGAATTCTGCCTCCTCTGACCCCGGAGAACGAACGACGACGTGAAAGTGAAATCGCCGGACCTTCGACACTAACTTATTGCCTGACTTTGCTCGCTACTCTTGCAGCCCCCGTTTCAGGGCCGTTCCTTCGCAATCGAACATACTTGGTTCCTTCACAGTTACATCGTCAACCCTTTCCCTTGTGATTTTATTTACCGATTACCCGATCTCTCGAACGTGTAATCTACGATGAACGTGTTACAAAGTGAGCTACACGTCGGAGACACTTTCTCGCCGCGATCTCGAGAAAGCGGAAATCCGCGAGTCGATAAGTTTCTCATCGGAGAAGCAGCGTGGACGTTCCAATTCTCGCCACGAGTCGTTTCATTTTCAGCCCCATTGTCGCGGTGTCGTAACACGTGGCAATTATGCCCGCCGTTGTTATTAACGAGCTGCGTCGGTGACACGCGTCGATAATAATATGGTAATGAACTTTCGTCGTACGTGTGGTGCACGGGTGGAGTACGTACGTGCACTTGGACTTAAAATGGCCGGAAGGTCGTCGTCGATTTGGAAACGGGTCGAAACGCACCACTCGCGTGACTTTGATCTATTTTTCAGCGCACGATCGCGCGCTCTCGATCGTTGCGTCACGTCGAAGCCTTTTGTGTCGTCGTCGCCTGCACGCTCTGCTTAATCGCTCGACAAACGGGCTCCTGGAAACGATTCCAGGCATTGTGCAACGACGAGCCACCGTATTACTTTTCATTATTAATGCGGATACCGGTGATACACGAGCGAAGGAAAAATCCGCGTCACGGTGAAGTGAACTCCCCCGTTCGAGGGGATAGGACGAAGGAGAGAGAGGAAGAGAAAAAAAAAAAACGGTGCATTACTCTTTCGTTGCGACATCCCATTTTACGTAGAAGAGTGAATGCCACCGAGTTCCCAGGATATCTGTTCTTTCGGAGGGAAATATCTCCGAGCAACACGAAGATCATTTTTGACGGACGCGATGGACAATTTACGTAGCAATTTCCTTTCCTTTCCTCTTCTTGCGGGGCGGGGAGGGGGGAAAAACGGTGTCCTTAAATCGTCGTTCGCAGCGTTACGTCGTTCGTACTCACGTCGATACACGGTGTTGTGTCCCGATTTACCAGTCACTTTTGGGGGAGTTTGCACGCGGGAGAAAGCCGTGCAACGAGAGAAAAGAAACCGTGTTCCAGCTGTGAGAAGAAAGAAATCTCGTGGATGATTCGATTACGAAATCACGATGCACCCGTGGAACACTCAGAGGAGAGCGAAATTCATCGTTGAAATAGATACAAGGACCCCGATTGTTCGTATACCGTTCGATAGCAGTTAGAACAGAGACACAGAGAGACTATTCTTGCGTAACTCTCTGTCTGACGTTGCATACAACCTTTCCGGGAGGAATCGAGCAGTCACGTAAAGGGAAAAAGTGAGTTTGCATCGCACGGTGCGTGAGATAATACGATTATCCGGCCACTTTCTGCCTCGGTTAATCTCGGATTACGCGCAAACGATACATCTGTTCAGGTATCCTCCCGAACCTCCTTTTTAACTTGTCTCCGACAGCGAGACTCGAGTTACGTAAAAATGACAGGTTACCGGCTAATACGTCTATCGGACGAGGTTAAATAAAAGCAAAACTTATGGACACTATACGGTTACTTTCTTTCGCAACTGTAATCTCTGAAATATCGCGTGAAAATCATACGGTCGAAGAGACCTTGAATTCCTCTGTTCTGTATCAGCCTTGTTAACGAACCACCTCTCGACGATACGCAAGCGAAACCTGCACCCCACCATGCTCGGTGGTCAGCTGATCGAACTGAAACCAAGATCGAAGGCGGTCGCGTACAAACGTTCACCTGATTACACGTTCAAACACGTTGTAGAAGAGTGTTCGTGCGCGTGGATTACGTGGGTGCAGTGACTTCCACGTTGACTCGAGCATGCAAAGGGGAGACGAGGATAGGAAATTCTCCTCTCGACGCGTTACCACGTCTAACTCTAACGATCTACAGGCCATCGGTTGCCTCACCTTAAATCAAGGATGGCTGGCTAACGGTTGGCCAACAGACGCTTTCCTAGCCTTCACAGCCTTTGAACACAATGAGCGTTTGCGCGTGCCGAAAATTAATTGGGACGAGAGCGATAGATAGATGGATCGGATCGGATCGGATCGGATTGGATCGATTGGAAAATGTTTCGATGCCAGCGATAGAACGATTACCGGTGATTTCTCTATTCGACGTACATATATACAAATTCACGGTGAAGTTAGACGAGGTAGCTAAGAACCTGTTACTCTGGAAGAGTATTAATCGTAGGAAGGGTAATGCTTAGGATCCAGTGACTGTAATAACCGTTGGCCGCAACGGTTAATTTCCATTCGTACACGAAGAACGGTAGAATAACCCTCGCTTTCCATAGAAAGTCTCGTCCTTTTGTTTCCCTCGCTCGGGACACCGAAAGCATCCGAGACATCGGCCTGGTATTACGAATGACGAAACGGGGCCGCCACGTAACGATCCTCGCGCATGTTCCTTCATATCCGGGTGAGGAAATCGAAGGGTCGCCGAAAAATCGTTGCACTTTCTTCTGCTTTATCGTATTTCATAAAATCCTCACTTTCACGTTGTATCGAATCGAACACGTATTTGTGAAGAGTGTGTCTGTCTGTCCCTTGGAACCGTTCACCTCGTTACGTACCCCATTCCCGCACACACAATGCTCTCACGTGTGTTTCAGCCGGTTGACCGTTTACGTGGGTGTGCAGCGTACCGTGGCGGACAATGAGCGCGAAAAAGATAACGGTATGGCTGGTCCGTGATAGCGAGAGTGAGACCGGACACTTTCGAAACCGCTGCTGGACGTTCGTGTCCGGCTAATACGCGGGAGTATTCCCATGGAAAATGTGCTCGAAGCGTTTCGATCGCTGGCATACCGTACACTGAATCTATAATGTGTCACTGTTTCACCGGTTCCGCTTCAAAAAGCCTCTTTAAGTAATTCCAATGTTTGTTCGGGATAAGACTATCGCGAAGAGAAATTTCTACTTGATACGTCGAGATGTGTCTAAATAGCAGTGACGTAAGGCAGAGATAGAAAGAATTCGACGTATACTTGTGAATCGATTCGAATGCCACTCGGTTGAAATCGAATACCGGCTTGTATAAGTTGGCACCTTTTTCGGCATGTTCCTCGTAGGCTTGGCAACGTGAAACGAACGAACGAGATCTTGTGTGTACACGTCTGACCGCCACGTTCCTATTCCACT
Organism: Habropoda laboriosa; assembly: GCF_001263275.1. NCBI lineage: Eukaryota > Metazoa > Arthropoda > Insecta > Hymenoptera > Apidae > Habropoda > Habropoda laboriosa. The sequence continues at coordinate 448,043 of NW_017100142.1, forward strand.
TGCTTCGTCGCGTCCCTCTTATGCTTCCTCGTTCTACTGACGGTTTCGCAAAGCGCGGTGGCGATTTCGAGACGAGAATGAGAAGAAACGTTGGTAATTTACGAGCCATTTCTTTATTCCTCATTGTTCGGAACTTTTCCTCCGTGGAACACGAACATACGTGCCGCCTCTCTATCTCTATCTCTGATCGATATTCTCATCGTGATCGAGAGTCACCGTCGATCCGAAAGGGGGAACTTGTAGATCCATGCAAATTCCTTGGGAAATCTCGCTGCGTCTCGCGGTGAAAATTGGAACGGGGTCTCTCGGTGGGAATGGGGCTCGAGGAAATTTTGAAACGAACACCGTGTCCCTCGTGTATCTCGAGCGTGTTACACCTTTCTAACTAACTCTCGCGGCTGTACGCGGAACGAAATAGCAAAGGTGAACCACGTTGCTTTGCACACCCCTTCTGCAACTGCGTAACCTTCACGGCCGATCGGTACATTTCCACGCCTCTTTCCATTTCAGATCTTGGTACGCGATCCGGGATTACAATTTACATCCGCGTTGACCAAAGCCGGAAAACCTTCCCTATATTCTCGGATCAAACGTACCACGCAACAATAGTGTGTGCTCGTGATGTTTCATTTCTACCTTTCAACAGCGGTGTTGAACATTTCGCGGAAGTTTACAGATTCAGCGTGTAACCTTTTGTCTCGACACTTTCTTTGCACTCTCTCCGGCCGCGTTACAACGTGTTCCCTCCGAATTGTTTCGTCTGATGCAACGAATAACCCGATACCGATCTCAGCGGCACCAGTAATTAATCGCGTGTTCGTACGGAACGGAATAATCGTGCTTAACGAGGTAACCGCTTTCTACGTTCCCCCCTCCCGCCACCTCTGTCTCTGTGTGTATCTGCGATAGATTTTTGCATAACCTGAATTGCAAGGTTAAACAATCGTGATTCGTACCTTCGACCACCTACGGATCTCTACTGTTTGCATCTGAAATCCTATCATCTCGAGCGGTAAACAGCAGCTCGGTACGCGCCTCCTTTCATCACCACCGGAGGCTTCTCCTCTCCGACTACTGGAACAACGTCTTCCGTGTACGACGGTCGTTATTATCCAAGAATCTAACCCGGTCTAATTTTCTGGCACACCTACCTTACCGTCTCCACTGACTCGCTCGTTGTTGCTCTAAAAAATTCCTCGTGCTAGGGATCAGCAGACACTTTCGAGCCTAGTTCGAGATTAGAAACGGAATGTTAAAGACTTGCTTAACGCAGGGCATGTGACACTTTTCTAGAAATCTTGGAAATATTTGGATGTAAAGATTAGGTAGATTATTAAGGGGAGAGAGGATCGTGGGATCGAGGTACGAATGCCGCGGAGGTCGAGGTGTCTTTAGTAACATCGAGAGGGATCCAGTGGATCGTGAGTGGGTGTTCCCAGGTGATCCACAGGATGCAGGACTAGAGCGTGGGGCGTTCACCGTTTACCATTACGTATTCCTTCTGTATCAACGAAGCTGGCTGCGAGTAGCCCCGCGAACAAACGCGATCTCCCAGCCGTCTTTCTCATAAAACCGACGATTAATCACGGTTAAAAGGGTAAGCGGAACGACGTGCAGCCTATCCCACGGCGTCCATGGCCGTAAAATTTCATTTCGCAAAATGTGCTCCACGTCTCGCCATGAGTCACGCTCTTGGCGTTACGTCTTGCCTTTAATAACTTCTAATACGAGCACCCGTCCGATAACGCGACGTTATAATTGGCTGGTTCGCACGTGGGAACTTGGATTGATTTTGGAAGCACCTTATAGAGTCTTGATAGGTGTATTCCCGTGTAAATCGTTCGATAGAGGCCGACAGTATGTAACGTTTACTTTCACGTATGTTTCTCGTTTTCAATTTGACTTGGAACGAAATTGCAAACACACTCGAGACGCGTTACTGAATTAAGATAAACAAACGAATTAATTAAATGGTCCGAGGCGCCATACGATTAATGGAAGTTGGAAGAGATATGCGATCGACCAGTCGAAACTCGGCTCTCAGAACGGCGAAAGTCTACTCCACTTGGCTCGCCGCTGAATTACGATCGAGCCTGTACTGCCGGTTACGAAAGCAGGCTTGTCTAATTCCAAACAAATTTATATCACATTATTCCTCGTGAACGTTCACCGAGCAACATTTATCTGTGGCAAAACGTGATTTGCTCTCGGTAGAAAGATTAACCAGGTACGACCTCGAATCGTCCTCACCTCTTTCGGAGGATGCGTCTTTTCACTTTTAAGGCCATCGAGGTGGACGCGAGGCACCGTTACCCGATTGCATCCGTACACCAACACGCGTCTAGAAACACCGATTCACTTGACCAAGAAGCTCGCGGCCTTGCGGGCCTCTCTTTCACCCGTGGATCCTCGCTCTGCCTCACCTCCGTTCCACCAGGGAATCCCCCTCGATCTGACTAGAAAACCGTTTCCACCAACTCCTTCTCTTTCTTCGCCTTCTTCTTCTTCGTTCTGCCGCTTGCGTAGCGGAATCTATTAACACCTGTTCGATCAAATGGCACGTTATCCGTGTGTCATTTTACCAACAGGTTGCTCAATAGGCTAGCCAGTGGAAATCTTGGTAACTTGGTTAAAATCTCTCGAATATCCGTTAATTATGCATAGTTAGGAAAGAGTATAAAGTGAGAAAATTGAACTGGAAGAGAAGTTTAGTTGGAGCCAGAATGAAATGATTCCAGCGTGCGTAAATGAAAACGTAAGCGTTACGAGAGCCAGATGATCGGTTGTGGATGGTACAATGCCACGGTACACGCTTGTGTATCGCTTTCGAGAGAAATTCCCAAAGAAAGTTTTCCCTGGCGAACGTAATTGGTCCACGCGAGTTAGAAACTAGGTCGCGTATTACTCTCCAGCGTCACGTATCGTCACGCGAGACGAGGATTACAGTGATCTAATTACCGGAGTTGATACAATTCTTAAAATTACCGTCAATTATCGGTCCGTTTGTCGAAGTTGTCGGGGAACGAACGATCGCACGACAATTATCAGCGTTGAACGGACGGAACGTTTCCACCTTTCACCAGACGTCGTTCCACCGCCTCGAAAGCTTTAATTCTCGCTTAAATTGAACGTGTACCGGACAGATTGTGCAAGGTATTATGTATCATCCGATTATTAGCATACGCAACGTCCAACCACGGAGATACAGCACGATGCACATCTTCGTGGCCCCTATTTTACCCGCTGTTTCATCCTTCCGAGGTCGTTCTCCGCCGTTTAATAACGAGAAAGGTCGACGGATGTTTCACCGAATCTACCGTTTCCACTCGGTTACTATTGCCCAAGCCTCTCCCCGATCTTTATCTATCATCCTTCCTAGATCGGCGTATCTCTGTGTCCTCGGGGGACGACTGCGTAATTTGCAAACGAGGTATTCGGTGAAATAGAAAAGAATAGGATAGCGTTAAGTGCAAAGCGTGTACGAGTAACAGCCGTTTCGCGATGCTCTGTTCGAGTGAAGAAAACACAGGGTGTAACGGGTTACGGTAACCCGTTGCGGTTACGATTCGATGCTCCTCTTAAACTCGGAATCGGTCCCCGTAGTCACGCGAAGAAAGTTAAAAACCGTTACCGGTGGAATAGATATTCCACGAGCTTCTCAAGCCCGTGGGCGCCACAACTGTCCATGAAACCAGACCAGGAAACGATCGCAGCTCTTAATTTATCGCGAGCCAAGTAGAATGGTCGCTTATTGCTCTCGGTAGACTCAGCGTGAATCGAGAGAGGCGTCTCTCCTTCTTTCCATTGGCAAGTCGGAAGTGTATCGAACGAACCGTGTAAATTTCCAAGATTTACGGGATCGTCAGGAAGGTGACGGTTGAAACGCGGCTTTTCGCAACGCTAGAGCGAGGCAATCGTGCGAACTTCTGCGTCGAAATCGCCTGCCGGACGTAAGAAACGTTGGAAATTAAGAGTAGGTTTGTATGTACAGTACGGCAGAGCAGACCTGGCAATGAAACTGCACAGGCAAATCGTGTCTATTCGTATTCCACCGACTTAAGTTAGATAGGCTCACACTTTTCCACGCTGTTCAGCCTCGATTCTCTCCCACCTTTTTGCTCTCGTGTACACGAGGATCGCGATTGCGAAACTTCGCCCTGGTGTGCGAATAATCCGGCTGGCTCGGGGAAACCGCGTATCGGAAAGAGAAATTTGCGCAGTTTGGCGTTGATCGGTTCAGGTCCAACCGAGAGTCGGTAGATAGAGTGAACAGGCCTCGAAATCGTACCGCGAAATCGATGCAAACTTCCGTGTAGAAATCGATGGAACTATGTACACAAGATTTTGCTAATTAGCCTCCATTTGTATCCTGTGAAGTTTATTAATGGGGGAATTTCTCGCGTGCTTACTTTATGCGGCAATCTATGTAAATTTCAGGTAAAACATTTTCAAATATACGAGTTCCCAAATTGTTGAGAATTTGAACTTTCGCGATTTAAATCTAACGCACTACGGTACCAAGTGCAATCTACCAAGTGACCGTTCCCTCATAAATTGAATCGTAGTTTTCGCCGGTAAGAAAGTCAGGCTGTCATTTTCAAGGATCCCTTTTATATTTCACCGGAGACAAAAGAATTCCGTTCGAGACTCGATTCGTGTCTCTACCGACGAAAAGAGTCACGGCGATTACGTAGCCTGGATCAATAATAAATGCACACTTTTCCTTTGCGTAATTGGACGCGTGACCAGTCAGAAATGGAACCGGCTCGTTCGTAATCGTGCTCCGGGCTAATTCGATCATCCGTCAGTTCTCTCGGATCGGTAGGAAGCAATCGAATTATTCCGGGATTGTGCCCTGGACTGCTGGCACGGTAGACAGGAAGGCTCGAGTCACGAGGAAGTGCCTCGAGTGTATTATTCAAGGCAGAAAGGAACACTTGGAATTGGAATAGTAAAATACCAACAAGATGTAATCTCGTAATCCGTCGGCTGTGGGACTATTCGTCGGGGACTTAATACGACTGGAGTTTGCTTAGATTACGTTTCCCTACGTTCGTGCAGACGTGCTCCTAGCTGTAATTGCCGCTTCATGCGGTATGCAATTTAATTTGCCACATCTGCACGGCCCGTTATTAATCATGAGAAGGCTTTCCTGCACACTACCTTATTGTACCAAAGGCAACTCGTCCAAGTAACGATTAACGAGCTACAATACCGGAAGTATCCCGTCCTCTTCACAGAGACAAAGAAGAAGTTGCTGAAAAATCCACATTTTACCGTCGAATTTCCACCAAATTTTTGTACAATATGTTTAGCAAAAGTGGCAAGGTGGACACGCGGTAACCGCGAACATGCACGCGCCTTAAACTGTTTAAGCTGCCCGATATTATGCAAGCCGTGTTCCAGTTTTAAAGCCCCGCTTCGGTATTCCAACTCACTTTCACTCATTCACTCGCCAGCTCTTTTATCATTCCCTCTCTCTCGCTCCTCTTTCTCCCTCCCTCTCTCTTTCTCTGTCTCTCGTTCTCCAAGTCTCGCCATTCGCATGACTTTCACTTCTCTTAGCTTCGTAAGCCGTTCTTTCCTCCCCTCTCCCCGCGCCCCTCCTCTTTCCATGCAAACTTCCACCTGGAACGCCTTAGAGAACCGCGGTCGCATGATTGATGGAGTGCCCCGATGACGTCTGCTGCTTCGGAAGTATGGGCGCGGATCGTTCCACCGATCACTGGATGAAAATCGTTTCCCGTTTCGAGCTCTCTCGCTCTTTCCGATTTACACGGCTCGCCCGTCGAATCTCGAAAGAGAAAGATTTTCCTCGAGTATTAACACGGTTCTAGGGCGACAGTTAGGCAAGAGAAGCTTGTAAAATGAAATTTTGTCACGGTTAAAGGGGTTAAGTGTGCTCCATTATCTCGAAGAATCCGTATCTGTCGGAACTAGCCTTGTAAACGCGTGATTTATAGAGTACAAAGCTTCGTCTAATAATGAGAACCGAGTTGTTGCGCTAAATTTGCAAGAAATTCCCCCGGCGACGGGGAACATTTTCCCGCCATTTATATTTCGTGGGCCTCCATTCACACGGGCCAGTTAGGTTGCGTGATCAGCCAGCCGGTGCCAGGAACGCATGATTTTCGCGTATTGCGACGCGAGAGATGTGATTAGGTTTGTCGCTACAACGTCTGTCTTCCGTGCGTGCATCGTGGCCAATTACGGAGACTTGAATGCGCGAACAGTTGATTGGAAACGTTGTTTCTTTCCGATTCGCATCTTTCATTACGGTCCAGCTTGATCCCTGTTATCCAACGAGTAAAAATTCTAATTCAGTTTTTCCGAACAGTCCGGGTAATTACGGCAATTTATGGAGCGTTGTCGAGGCTCGTTACAGGTGGGAACTCGTGGCCGTACATGGCTCGTGGATCGTTAGAGCGACGAATTTGCGGTAATATCGGTACCTAGAAGCGATCTCGTTCTTAAATTTCTGCGTGATTGCGCGTTTAGAGTCACTTAGCCGCGTGTTCGTGTTGGTTTTGCGTCCGCGATGATTTTATCGTTCCCGAATTGTGTTTGAACGGCTGAGAAGGTTGTGGTTACGCAAATTACCAGCTGCAGGCGCTAATTGTGCATAAGTGTACATGTACACCGTAGCCGGCTTGTTAAGCTGTTCCTTCCATTTCAGACCAACGCTTCTGGAGGATTGATTTACGATCGATATCGAATCTTTCGACTTATCCGTTTCCTGCCCGATTTTCATCGATGGAGTTGGAGGCAACAAAAAAAGTAGACAGAAAAATGACGGAGGTGTAACGATGTCTTTATTGTGAGCGATAATGAGACCGCTGGTTGTCTGCCAGTTCTCACATTTCTGCAACATTCAATAAGGCTGAGTGGTGTAACTTTACATCCACGATCTGCTCTCTCTTTCTCTCGTCATCCACCCCCTGACAGAGCCACGTGAAAATTCAGCGAGTGTCTCTCTCGGAAAGAGAACCCGCCGAAAACCGCAGTCGTTGCGAAAGTCGACTTGGCCGTTCGACGAGTTTTGTAATTTTTCATCACA
>NW_017100142.1:455115-458364 GCF_001263275.1 Habropoda laboriosa
TCCTCCGTTTATTCCACCTTATCTAGATTTTCACGGGGCGAATGCCTTCGCGGGCACGCGCCTAACGTCTTAAACGCTTCGGAATATGTTACTGTACTTGGAAAAAGGACTTTTTCGAAACCGTAGATCGCGATCGTTTTCGTAATTATTCCTCAGGAGATACGTTTAATTCCCCTATACTCTCCGACTGAAATTATACACCGAGTAGAGACTGAACGATTACTGTAATTGGAACAATTACGTGGAAAGAAGGTGTGCGTAAAGGGAGTAGCGAAAAATTGGAACGCGCTTCAAAGGTGGGACCGCGTTTCGCGTTTGACATTTAATCCTCCGCGCCCGAACTGCGCTAGCATTCAACGGACGCGTATTATTCGCCTTTCTAGAACGCCTGAAACTTCTCTCGTCATCGGCCATGACGCTCGGTCGCATTACACTTTACGCGATCGCGGAGCAAATGTCACAGCCTCGCGAGATCCGACAAGGATCCATTATCGCCGGTGGATCCGTCGACGTTAAAATCGATTACGCGCTCAAAGTGCACGTCGTTGCTCAGGAATTCCAATCCCTGTTTTTTCCCCCGACACGACGAAGACGTCTTAATCATTTCTTGGTTCGTTTATTATCCGAGGAATTCGTGTCGCAATAAAACGAGGGGAATTTTAGGATCGACCGGTGGACGAGGACGTCGACCTTGCCGCAGTGGCAAGGCCGCCGTCTACCGGAAGGCCAAGCGGGAGAACGGTACCAGGATGTTCGTCCGAATGCTCGTTTTTCCCACTCCTCTTGATCCATATCCACCGAAGGCCGTTCGTGTCCCGTTCTCCAGAACTCTCACTTTCCGCTATTTCGATTTTTCCCACCTGACCTTCGCAGACCTAACCTAACCTTCCCCGACGACATCAGGAAGAAGACGACCGTAATTTTCTACCCCGAGTACACGCGTCATTTTCTTCAATCAGTGTTTGCGCAACGCGTTTGGTTATCAACTCGATCGAGATTGGTCGGAGATGATGATCAGTGGAGAGGATAGTTTAACAGAATTTGCCTTTTGATGTTACGAAACGTAATGCGTGATTCACGTGTGCCTTGGTTTATTAACAAGGTATGGGAGGTGGATGGAGTTAGACTCGGCCAGGACGATTGCATGTACTTCTGCCTCGTTCGTTTGCCAAGGGCTGACACGTTGTGGTTTCCACGACTTTGTAATTTCAATTAACTCGAGTGCTCGCGATGTGCCCACGCGAGAGCTCGGCCACCTTCGTTACGAACGCGCCGATAGAAAGTGGTCTCGTGGTTGTAACGAAACAAGCTCTGGTGGCCCCCTTTTTGCGTCGCTGGCTCAACGAAATTTACCGTGTACACGTATATGTATATTACGTCGACATCCTTGTCGCGTGACTTTGTATCTCGGTTGAAAAATGCACATTTCCCACCACGAAGAGATGTGGCTGACATTTAGTCAAGATTGTCAATGGTACATTAAGTAGCCCACAACTTGAATTGGTTCATTTTTATGCCCCAATAAGGTCGCTTAGATTCTCGATGACTTTTCTGTCGCATAGTTATTCATCTACCTTTTCAGTTCTCAATTAACCGTATTTGTATGGTAGCTAATTTGTTTTTCGTACTGCTTTGCACTTTTCTTTCGCATCATTTTGATTCGTTCAGAAATACCGTTGTCAAATTATCGTAGTACAGTATATTCTCCACAAGTGTCAGACCGCAAGGAAGCTAAACCTGACATTCGTAGAGCCAGGGACTACGTTTTCGAGACTCGCGCCCGCCTTTGTAGTTTGCCGAACGTAGGCAAGGACAGCGAATAAAAGATAAGCATGAAACGTGAGTCGAGGCAACCAAGCGATTTAAATATCAACTTTTTTAATTTTACGTGTTTTTATCCCGAAATTTTTCTTAACATATTGATGAAATTTTTCTGATGAAAATGAACATTTACTTATTAACACGTTCACTGTCACGCCAGATTTACAGGTTGCTGTCAGACGGCCACAAGAAAATACATTTTAAGCATAGGATTATGCGTATTATGCTTTATAATTTTTTTCTTCAATTGAAAATAATGTCTAGCTAGCTACGACGTTCAACATTTATTTTATTTTAATTATTCTAAACATTTGAGGCACTCCAGTCACTGATGACCACCATGGCCATCTTATTTAATCTTCCTTTACTGCTACTTCTTGTGAAATTTTATGTCAGAAAATTGAAGAAATTCTTCTTTGTGTTTCGTAGGCAATTGATTGCTAATTTGCTATTGACAGATCGATGTTAAAATTTGATGTTAAATGGAACTTTCATATCTACCATAGAATCTGAATAATTTTTCAAGGTATTTTATTAAGAAACGCGCACATAGTGTTCAATTTTCTATCTTCAAATTAACTTACTTCATCTTACGAACTACTTAAAGTTAAAACTTTGAACTGTGTGTGAGAATCAGAGTGTCCAAGGGTATGACGCGTAGTTCTTAGCTTGGTATCCTTTTGCAAAAGTGAGAATTTTCTTTGGAAAAGGATACCAATTACCAGGTCCCACCACGAGGAGGTGACTACGCAAGGGACCCGACAAAAACACATGCCCTACTGGCAGCTCTCTATCTTCAGAGATACGCGATTCTCATTCGTAGCAAAGGAAATAGATACTTTTATCAAAAAGAGTGTCTTGTATTTCACTTTAAATCGCAACTCTAATCATTTTCTCATTCCCAATGCAATATTTAAACTCTAAAAATTTCGTACTCTTCCTTAATAAGATGTTGAAAATGTAGATGGTATTTTATTAATTATGCTACGAATGAGTCGCGCATCTCTGTAAGAGAGCGCGCACATGGTATTCAATACAATTTTTCTATCTTAGAATTAGTTGTTTTATTCGATTACTTAAAGTTAAAACGCACGCGTCCCACGACGTCCATCGGCGGATGAATAGAATATTTTCTATTGTCTTATGCTAACTTATTTTATCTTACGAACTACTTAAAGTTAAGACACTCGTTCACGCTCACTTCATACTCGGTACAGTTTTCGATCTTAGAATTAATTAAAGCTAACATGCGATAAAAAGGTACATTTTTCAAACATACAATGAAGCTCTGTAAGAAAAGTATATTATTAAATTGCAATAGGAGGATAAATTGTTAGGATATCTTTATTATATATATTTTATTTTCATATTTAAAATCGTAGTATCGAAGTTCTGTAAGAAAAATATATTGTTAAATTGGAATAGGAG
>NW_017100142.1:463617-494708 GCF_001263275.1 Habropoda laboriosa
GTAGGCCGACTCTATGTGATCCGACTCTATGTGATAAACGGTGGCTCTCCCTCTACATTCGACGGATAATGTGTTCCGGTATTTACTGTAATTTCTTAGCAATTTGTTTTGGTAATTTATTCAAAGCGATATATTATGAAATTAAATTAATCACTCAATAAGTATTAACATTAGATTGTTTCCTCGATACGGCCATGGTGGTCATCAGTGACTGGAGTGCCTCAAATGTTCAGAGTAATTAAAATAAAATAAATGTTGTCAACTAAAAATTTGGAACGTCATAGCTAGCTAGACATTATTTTCAATTGAAAAAAAAAAAATTATAAAGCATAATTCTATAATCCAATGCTTTAAATGTATTTTCTTGTGGCCGCCTGACAGCAACCTGTAAATCTGGCGTGACAGTGAACGTTTTAATAAGTGAATGTTGTTCAAATTATATCGTGTTTGATATCATTTTCATCAGATGTTAAAAAAAATTTCAGATGAAAAAAAGTAAAATTAAAGAAATTATATTTTTCTATTATGATTTGTGGAGCCGTGAAATCTCGTAAAGGAAACCGACTGGTGTAGCGTTACACGTTTGACTGACTGTCAGCGAGATAACATGGGCGCAGCAATGACGCAGCTTAGGCGTAGGACCATCTATACTGTCACTTGTAGAATCCAACCTTACTGACTCTTGTAGAGATTTTACTGTACTATGCGGTAGCCTATGTCTAATTTACATACCGGGATTTATTTCCCGTCTATTTCAATAAACGAGTCGTTTAATGCGAAATTGATGTTAAGTCAAAAAAGGCGATTTCTAGATAAGGAGGGATAAAGTAAAAGTTGTGTAAAATTCAGGAATACGAAAGAATGTTAAATCTCTTTTATGCGAGCCTCTGTATAGTTATACCTTAAGCTAAGAATGCCATTTTACCCCGAAAATCAATCGAATATTTTATTTGACAACAAAGAATTGCTGAATCGAAAGGGAAAGATAGCGGAAAGAATTGTAGATTTCTTGAGGCAACGAGGGTGTGTATAAACCCCTTACGAAAGAATTCGTCATTCGATCCAAGAGTCTCGATCTCGACCGGTCTTGATCTAATTAGACGCGTTCCCGCTGATCGATTGCGTCCACGCCGTTGTCATTACCCGACCCTTTCCTTCCTGGCGTTTCCAATTAGACTTACCGAATTCCTCGCGCGATAGAAAAATGTTCACCGGTGTGGAACGCTCGCGGAATATCGAGCAATGAAAATTCATCAGAATGTGCCGCCAAGTTAGATGCGCGCCGCCTAATGACAATTATGCAACCGCTTTGTTGTTCCCTCGCCGCTCATGGGAAGGCGAAAGAAACACGCCGGTTTCACCGCGCCTTTTAGCTCCGTCGAGCGCAAAAACGCTGACCCAGAAATGCTTTCGATGCACGTGGTTTTCTATTGCTTTCGATCGGGGAAAAAATCGGTAAATAAACAGTAACGAACTTTCGATTGTTCCCCTCTTCTCTCGCTTTTTCCCTCGTATCCATTTTCTATCCACGCTCGCGCAAACGAACTTCGGTTAACCGAGTCTTCCTTCTTCGAGAGAAGAAAGGGAAGAACTGTATTTCGATTTCTCCCCGGTTAAACCGGGACATTTCACAAATTTTTCGACCGTAAGTGCCGCCCCACCCCGCCGTTAACGCAGCGCCGTTACACAAACGGTAAGAAAACGAGTAGAAAAAGATTTACATACAGGCAACCAGGCGTAGCGTTATTGTAACGAACGCGTATTCTCACGTGGAAAGTGGCAGGCTGTGGAATGGCGCAAGTCACGTTTCCAACAAATCAATTCGTCGTTGCAGCGTCGGTGGTGGCGGTCCCACGATGAAATTGTGCCAGAAAGCTTTAGTGGGATAATCGAATCCGCCGCCAGGCGAAACAATAGTAGAGAGAACGCAGAAACGGTTTTTAACGATAGCGTGTCTATTTAGCTGGTAACGAAGTGGCACCGCAACCGCTATTAGACGCAACGCGTCGCGTCCTTTCGCGTTTTCCTCGCCTCGTTATGCTCCTGATGAAAGGTTGTGTTCGTGGAATCGCTACCACGTCGTTGTTCGCCTCTCGGCGGGTTACGAAAAATACGTTTTCGGATTTCGTTTCCTACTTTCGTGGTCTCTCCAGTTTTCGCGGATTAACGAACCGTCTATATACACGGCTGTTCGAGTTTCTCGACTGCGTGAATACGCAAGGTCGGCCGAAAATCCGGTTGCTTGTTCTCCGGGTTACGCAATCCTCTTTGGGTACCGCTCACGTTCTACTACGCTAACAGATCCACGCTAAGATACCGTGCATACGCTATAATTCACCGTGTGTATCGGGGCCTCGTTGACAGTATCTCTCTCGTTTTGTCTCTTTTTATTAGTGTACTTGTGCTGCGGGGGCGGAATAAGAAGTGTGTATTAGGTGAACCGTAGCGAGGAGGCACGTTTCTTCGAATGTGACCGAGCTCGGAGAATGTTTCAAGACTAACAAAGAGTTTCTTTCGTTTGTTCGGTAGAATGTCAACGAAACATCCCGAGAAACGCCAGGGCGAGCAGGAACGAGGCAGCTTTGGAATTCGAGTGCCCGGAGGAGTTCGGATACTACCCTCATCCGCGCGACTGCACGCAATACTACGTCTGCGTGTTTGGCGGTGCGTTGCTCGAGTCCTGCACGGGGGGATTGATGTACAGGTGAGGAAAAATCTTCTTTAAAGCGTCCCTCCCGCGCCTAAGGCACGGGTCTCCTAGAAAGCCTTACCGACGAGTCCACCAGGAGGCCCAGGACGAAACGCCCTATCCTGTATCACTTTCCTACCTAGCTTCAGAAAAAGAATAAGAATCTAATTCGTCGAAACACTCCGCGTCGCGCAATCGTTTTTCCTCGAACGAGAACGGATCTACGATCGAGAAGAGGCGCGCACGTGCAAAGAAACAGCCAGAATCGTGTACGCGATCCATCTACCGATCGACTAATATGGCGAGAAAATTAGCGGCGCGGCGAATTGAAACGCGAGCGAATAATACCGAGGCGTCGCGAATCAAAAGCTTGAAACCCTGTAGCCGGAGCGTATTGTCGTCCAGATATAGACAGGTTTAATGGACGTGCTCTCCTGTATTCCCAGGGCCCGTGTATTGCGAGATTCCGCGGAGATTTCTATTTCTTGCCCCCGACGTCGGTACCGGACGAAATTCCTGCGGAAACGCTTTAAAACGTCCACCTAGACAGGCTACACAACTCACGGGACACTCGATAACGCCGCACACACGCGGCCTTTTACTCTTCCAATTGAAATTTAAACGATCGCGTGTAGGCGCGTATTTCATGGAATTTCGTGTGGCACGTTGATAGCGGATAAAAGGATTCCGTTCGTGTGATTTAGAATCGACGATCAACGGAAACCTGTTCCATAGGAGGAAAAAAGTACACGGTGGGCGAATAATATAGAGAAGTTGTCGCGAAGATCCACGGGTGAACGACCTCCCTTAAACGAGCTAATCTTTTTTCGTTAAACGTTGTACGATGACACGGCACCGTGCATTTCAATTTTCGAACACGGCTCGCAAATTACGAGGAACTTAAGTGTTAATATCGAAGCGAGGAATGTCGAGGTTTCTGGAATGTATCACGAACGAGGGTGTCAGAGGACGCGATTACGATCCTGGGTACACTTTCGATCTGGACTTACGAGGTAAAAGGGGGTCGTAGCCGTACGCATAACCCTGGAAAAAAAATCAGAGTGCCACACCTCTCTCGATACGACAGTGCGTACAAACGAGTTCGCTATAAAACCGGCCTGCACTGGCCTAAGGTACGCTTGATGGTTAGAGCTCCAATTAAGGATGCTCGTAAACTTACCTGAACCGCGACTCCAAATTCGCTGGATCTTCGAGGATCCTTGGAAAAAATGGAAAAATTCATTTCCATCGCGTCTATTTTCGAAGGATTCGGTTCTTCACTATCTCCAACGTACAATCTCCAAACTATCAACCGGTTGAATTTACGTTGCTTTCTTTTCCACAGCCACGAGTTGCAGACATGCGATTGGCCACGTAACGTAGGCTGCCCCGAAGGCGGATCTCCCAGTAAGGAAACCGAAGACGATCCGCTGCTGGAGAGGTGAGTATTTCAAAGCGATTACGTGTCGCTCATAACTGTTACACACGTGGGATAACGTAACTTTCTGGCTACTCCGTATGCTTTAATTAATCCTGGTATTTGTGAAACGAAGTTAATTCACCGCGAGTCCTAACGAGAAACGTTTTCCCAGGCCGATCGATTTCCTTTTCGCCGTCGTGAACGGCCTTCGTGAGGCGAAGCGGGTTCCTCCCCCGATCGATCTGTATCGCCGGACGTCCGTCGATTGTGCAACGATTCCTATTACGAAACCGATCGTGCTCGAACTTCACCCGCGTTCACCGCGTGCCACAGAGAGAGGGAGAGAGAGTGGAGAGGTAAAAGAAGAAAAAGAAATGCGTATCAGAGATTGGAACGATCCAGTTGTACGTTTCTTTTCTTTTCTTTTTTTCTCCTCGCTTGGAAAATAAAATTCGGTTACGAACGCAACTCGTTTTTGATGTAACTCGGCGAAGAATTGAAATCGCCGTGAAGGTTCTCTCCGTTCGTTACCAGCACACGATTGCCACAGACGAGACGTATCTTTCTCTTACTGTTACTTTCCTTCAGATTTTACGGTTATTATACGCCGTTCTGCTCTCTTAAAGTCCCCTAGATCGTAATCGAAAGAGCCCGTCAAAACGGTCCAGTTACATGTTAATTCTCGTTGCCGAAAGGATCGAGCGGAAATACGAGCGCGAATTTGTTGTATAACGATCGTGTGCCAGCCTACAATGAACCCGTTCTCTCTCTCTCTCTCTCCCTCGCGTATAACAACACAGCGGAGCTGGCCACGAGTTCCCTTGTGTAAGGCGAACAAGTTAAGCAACGAACAGTCGCTCATTAACGTATTGTGCGCGAGTAATCGGTGAAAAGAGGCGGTTTCTCAACCGGTGCGCCGGTTCCTTTCGTCGCGACGCGTCCACATCGGCGTCCTTGCCATTCCCGGCAACGTTGTTTCGGCGAAACTAGTCCGATAGGCTCAGTAGAGCGGTGAACAGATCGATCGTTAACGAGTTAGATCGTTCTGAGTTCAATCTATCATTTCTAACACGATTTTTCGACACTTCTGTTGGAGGGAAGATTTTTCAATCGACGTAACTGTAATGCAAGTACTTTTTGTAAAAGTAGAAAGTATTTTAGCATTGCTTATTCAAGAATCGTGACGATTGTTAAACTAGTCCATCGTCTTACTTCGATGAACATTTCCTTGATACAATCTTTCGACCATTTTGCGACACTTTCTTTGCGAAATAGCAAACAGCTGGAAAGAAAAAATCGACGAAACAGCCGCAACGATCGGAGAGACTAGCAATTAACTCTGTCGCAATCTCTTCTCTGAAACGACTTAGATCGGCGAAGATCGAGACCCTGCAGGAGCAGCAGCAGCAGCAGCAGCAGCAACAGAGGCCGCAACAGCAACAGAGGCGTGAACAGCAACAGCCTCGTCCTATTCAGAGGCAGCCTGTTGTGACCACCACGTCGGTCCCTGTGCCGCAGATCACCGAAAAGCAGATTCGCCAGAGGCAACAGGTCAGGAATTATCACGAGGACGAGTACGAACCAGCTACGGAAGTGGAAAGCGACAGACAGCAGAGAGTGTACAGAGGGCAACCTTCGACGATTGGTCAAGTGCAGAGGGACAGGGATGGTCTGAGAAGGAACGTGATTTCGGTGAGTTTGCGTGTCGATAATTTCCTTCTATGTACCGTTTTTGCCGACCTTTTGTTTTTCACAAATCGTACCAACACAAGAGCAACGTGTATCGTGGTAAATGTGTCAAGTATCGGGTTGTCATCTAGCCGTAACGTTTGACAGGATAACGATAGACCAATTAGAGATAAACGCAGGCCGGTTTCCATGGTCCTCCGATTGGCGAAACAGGAAAGCCCGCGTACCGTGAAATCGGGGACAGAGAAGACGCCAGCCAAAGTTTTACGCGAGTTTCTCTGTGATTTTCGGCTTCTGAGTCCTATCCTCTCTGGTACGCTGCGTATAAAACAGGTTGCGTCACGTGAATTCTCCATACAGCTCGGTTGCCACATAGAAACTCCGCGGCAGTCAATTAGCGGTTAAAGAAAAGATAGATTGAATGAGAAACCAAGTGGCTGGAATTAATTTGTCGTTTAATGTTCTCGGGGCACAGGAAAGGGAGAAGGAGAGCCTGCTGAGTACGCGTGCCCAAACGGAAGCCCACTACAGGTACGTAAGCCTTTGAAATCGGACCGGCTCTACTGTGGTGCTCGCCACCACCTTTTTACTCGATTTCTCTTTCGCCGTGGGCCCCCTTTAATTCTCTCCCGGTGGCTGCTACACGCCTTTCACGTAACGCTCTGACGTTTCTTTCGGCCCTCCAAGACTGTACGACGCCGCCCACCGAATCATATTTATAGGTATCTTTACTTGGTACTCTCTTCGTATAGTCGACACCACGGCAGTTTCAAACTTGCTTCAAAACGTTTCCCTTCGGTCCACTTTTCTCACCTAAATTCCTCACCCATTTTTCCGAAATCTTTCGAAAAATATCGAGCACGTTTCACACGAATAGGACACAAGTACCATCCTCCGAGTCACCGAGAGTCGCCAAGATCCTCGCGTCCACAGTCGCCCCGGTGATCTCCAAGTCCTACTACAGCGATCCAGACCAGAGCTACCCTTATTACACGATCTACGACGACGACGTGTCCATCTACAAGGACGACGGTAAGCGTTCTCCTGGAGGAGGAAAATTTCTTCGATAAATTCGGATTCTCCGACGAGAGAACTACAACGAGCGGTCGTTTCTCGGTTAGATTACAACCAATACACCGTGAACCAAACGGTGGCGGTGCAGCCGAGTGTTAAAATCAGCGAGGTGAACACTAAGCAGTATCAAAAGCCGAAGAAGGTCGCGGTGAACGAAGCGGACAAGTACAACTTGAACCAAGACGTGACGGCACAGGACTACGATATCTACGAGAATCAGGTAAAAAGCTAGGAATTTTTCGCTCGCTCGTTTATGCACAATCATTCTATTCCTTTTTCTGTGTTCCTCTTTGCACACCGGGTGTCCAGGCGCAGCTGAACAAGAACAAGTTCCGCATTACCGATGGCCAGTCGTTCAGGTGAGAAATTTCTTATTAATCGAAACGGATCCTCTGTGTCACGTTCGTGGATAGAGATTTCTTGCGCGGGAGCGTAGAAGAAAGAAACCTTCGCGCTATCTCCGCGAGCGTGGAACGACGAGAAAATTACCGTTGTAATCGTTCGAACCCTCGCCTTGAGCTTTCATCGAGGTCTCCGTTGATTCTATTCTTGTAAATTACGTTTCTTAGAAACGTAAGCATTCTTGTAGCATTCGCGATGACTCTTCGATGGAAGGTATCCCGTGAAATTCAACGAGAGAACCTCTTCTTACGTAGACAGAGCTCGCTAGACACTCGTTCTAGTCTCGATCACCTGTCGCCTCTAAAAGTGTTCCTCGTTTCTCTGATCAATTAAACGTCTCTGTATAGCTTGTGGTAATCGCTTCCAAAGACTGTACACCGTCGACAGAAACAGTATCGTTCTTAACTCGTTGATTAAACAGACACTACCAGGTATATTTTCACTTTTACACTGTTACTTCGAATTCTAACCACGTGAAAAAGAAGAAGAAGAAGAAGAAGAAGAAGAAGAAGAAGAAGAAGAAACTGTGCACGTTGTGTCGTCGTTAATAACGGAAAAATGAGACACTTCGAATTCTAACCACGTGAAAAAGAAGAAGAAGAAGAAGAAGAAACTGTGCACGTTGTGTCGTCGTTAATAACGGAAAAATGAGATAAACGATCCGTCTCGGAAGTGGCTTCTGCGGTGAAAGACCGCAAAAAGGCGTGGACGAGATGGTCGCTCGGTTTGCCGAGTGGGCAATTTATTAATTAAACGTCGCGTGTGCACAGACCGAACGTGCTCAGCCACCCTGTCGTCCACGTGACCACGCCAAACGCTATCGTGGACACGTTCATCCCGTTGACGACGACCACGCAGCCTCCGTCCACCACCAGCAGGCCTTACACGGTCAATGCACCCAGGTACCGTACCTATCCGCGTGTGCCGTCGTTCGCCACTTTTTGCCCAATTATGCAACCGGAGGGGTCTGGACGAGTGTAGGGATCGGTCGGTCGCCTTTCATCGATATTATTTCAACGAATCCATCACGTCGAACGCGACATTATTTCACGCTTTCTTCGAACGCACCCGACAGACGCGATTTCCCTGTGCGTTTTCGCGTGCATGCAGCGTCGATGGAAAATTTGCGAGCGGTAACAAAGTAAAAGGAGTAACTCTTTTTGCGGCGGATAACGTGTGATACATTTAGAGATTGGCCGATATTCGCGATTTAAAATCCTCAGTAGCTATTACCCCGAGACGAATTTCGCACGAGAGATTATTACGAACATGGACGGTGATCGAGTGCAACGCGTAAGTGCGCTCGTACGCGTTCACTTTTATTATGTGCTGGCGCGCAACAGTTCGTGAAAGTGGTGGTAGATTGATCGTAACCGAAGGCGAGATCGAAGACGCCGACCATAAAGTTTCTCGTGGGAATAGCGGGTTCAATTAGGTTACAATTCTTTCTTTATCATTTACACGCCGTGCGTTGCAACCTGTGTAATAATAAACGCTAGTTTAAACAAATATCGTTCTTTATTACCAGCATCGTGTGCTGTATTTCAAGTTGCAACGATTGCAATCGTTGGAATTACTAATTTACAGCTGTAAACAAGTAACGAAGTACATCTCTCGTCAGCGTGTTCGATCTTTAGTCTTCGGTTTCCGCGCGGAGAACGGCCTTGCAGCGTCTCCGTCGACCAAGACCCGATTTCGCCGATCTCCGTATTCCGCAAAACGAAGCACTCGCTTTCTCTCCCGGTAGCCGAACATTTTCCTTTTGTGCGCCGCCGGAAACGCCGTGGATTTTTCATTTTTCTCCGCTCCGCAATCCCCTCTGTCGCTCGTTCGAAATTCCTCCACGTCCTCTGCCACGATTTCTATCTTCAATCTCCTTCTGTCTGCTTCTTTCAGCCGGGGTCGTCCGCAACAGGTCCATCGTGGCACAGCACCGCCGTAAGTTGCGAATTGTTACGACGCTTCGTCGAAGATTTTCCTCGCGTGTCGTTCGAACGGCGTCGGTAGAAAGTTGATTTAACATGTCTCGTTTGTGTACGATTGGACAAGTAGCAATTTTCCAATTAACGCGCGAATTATCGGACGCTATCGTCGAGGATCGAAGTAGGGTAAAAAGCATATTGTTCCAGCAAAAGCGGACATCCGATCCGTTTGCACGGAAACCTCGAGATCTACTGGCTCGCTTGTGTCGCTCCTCGAGGTGAACGAACGTGGCTGCGTTGAATTAATGCAGCTAGAAAGTTAATTGCGTCTAAGCTGCACAGCTGTCGCTATTAAACATACTAAACGATTACCCGCCTCTGTCTAACTAATATTAGAACGAAAAGAAATACCGATGAAAATTAAAACAAAGAAATGGACACATATGAGAAACAGCGGGAAAAAGTGTAGTAGACGCAGTGAAACGAAAGACAGAATCACGGTGGTCGGGATCGTAGAAAAGGAGAAATCACGTTGACGCGACAGGAAACAATGGCTGGCCGGAGTGAATTGTCTGGTTTTTCCGCGATCGATTCCGTGAAATCGGTAATATTCGGTGTTTCAGCCGGTCGCGGCCAACCTTGAAGCCGTCCACGGAGATCGTGTCGAAAGCGCAGGAGTTCGTCGACATCTACAGGTATCCTCCGTTGAGGCCATCGCCGATTTATCCGACTCCTCAGGTCGACAAACCGGCGGCAAAGTGTCGCAAGGACGTCTGCCTGCTTCCTGATTGCAGTTGCGGCGGTGCAGACATTCCAGGTAAGCGTGCCGCGAATATTTCTCTCGGTAAGCGATCTCGTGCATCAGATAAGTAAAACGAGGCAGGCAGGGGAAATGATCGATTTGCTCGATCGATCATTCGCGTATGTACGTATTTACGTACGTACACGCGGAAAAAGTTGAATCGATATCGTCGAAAAGGATAGGACGTGGATAGTAGCCAGTGACGCAAGCGTCCGCGCGGCACGAATGTTAAGTTTAGCCGATCGGTTTAGCAGCCACCGTGACTTTCTCCGATTCTAACGTTACACATAACCGTTCGAACGGTGCCCGCTCGAAAGTGAAACAGATCCGCTTTGCCGCTCGCAATTTCGCACGTGCCCGTCGAAGGTTGCTCGAAATCGAAAGCTCGTGTCTCGGCGAGAATTTCAATCGGTACAGTTTGCCCTTAAGAATTTGTGCCTACTTCGAGGTGACCATTTTTCTCTTTTCTTTTCGAAGAGATCGAATTAGGTTAGATGTAACTTGTTAAACGGCTCGTCGATCATTTTAACGATTATGTGGAACGAAAAATATGTACGAATACATCTCCGGGGATAATAACAGTTGCATTCAATTAAACGGTCCGTGATGAACGAAGAGACGGTTAGAGTCAGGGTAATAATATTCCCCGCGGGCAAGCACGGGTACGTAAGCCATTAAAACGGCCTAGCCGAGTGTTCCTGCGTGTCTAGAAAGGATTGTGCAATCGCATACCTCGCATAAATCATCCGGAAGAATCTGCCGGAGTCGGGTGACTCTGCCTACGTTTCCTTTTTAATTGAGCAATGGATCAGCGGAGATCCCGCGCTTCAGATTAAACGTCGAGAACGTCAAGCACGTGCGACGCGGGGACCTCCCTGTACAAGAAACGTTGACTCTTGAGAGAGTCTCGAGGAAAAGAATAGTGTCCGCGGAACAGACGATATCTTTGATCCAGGTGGAATTCCGGTCGAACAGACGCCGCAGATCGTTCTGCTGACGTTCGACGACGCCGTGAACGATCTGAACAAACCATTATACACCGACTTATTCGAGAACGGCCGTAAGAATCCGAACGGTTGTCCGATCACGGCCACGTTCTATGTCTCGCACGAGTGGACCGATTATAGCCAGGTGCAAAACCTATACGCGGACGGCCACGAAATGGCATCGCACACAGTCTCGTAAGTTTCTGACCACGTGAGACAGCTACCTTGTCTTTTTTTCTTCTTCTTGCATTCGCGATGAAAGAAAAATTCGTCGCACCTCCACGCTAATTCGTTGGTCGCGCCAGATAGCCCCATGGTCCATCGTACGTCATCGCCTGCGCATCTCTTCGACTAAAGTCCTCTCTCTGGACGCACGATTTCCGCTGTGTTTTTTTTTTTTTTTCTCTACGCTGATTCCAATTTCTACGAGAATTAATGTTCCTCGCTTCGACGACGATCCTCCGATACGATGGAACAGGCTAACAAGAAGACGGAATTTTCTTCTTTCTTTTTCACTTCGCACCGTGAAACCCCGACGGTCGAGATTTCCGATCTCCTCGATGGCCAGAGCCGGCTGAGAACGACCTAGAAAACGTAATTACAGCGCGAAGGGCTGATACTAACGAGGAAAAAGGAAACTAAATATCCTGAATGCGCGGAAGAGACGCGGAGCTCGTCTGAAAGTAAGATTTGGTATTCTTCTCAGCCTGAGAAAACGATAGTATCGTCGTATACTGTCCTTATGCCGGCAGAGAAGGGAACAAGTTGTTTCATTGACGCGTTCGTAGAAGAGACAGCGCTTCTCTTTCGTTTCTTTAGCCATGTTTCCGGAACAAATTGCAGGGACTACGTAGTTGGCGTATGGGCCAGGCAATTAGAGGATCGTCGGCGGATCGAGATAAAAGCGTAAATTGCGATACACGGCTGGTGAAACGGTCGCGATCGGAGATGAACGGTGACACGGGTCGCGAGGCAGTTTCACCAGCTGCGTACCGCACCTGTGCCGTATACTAATGACGCGTACTAACCGCAACTTTTCTCTTTTCGCTCTTTTCTCTTTCTCTCTCTGTCTCTGTCTTTCTGGTCGCATCACTCGGTCATCCCTCGCATTCCCATCACGCAACCACACTCTAACCGTCGCACACTCGTCGATACACATTCACACACCGTACATTATGCTCATTCTCTCGAACAAATTACGAAACAATCGGGATACATACAAAAATACACGCTCCTTGGTTCCTCGACAACCTTGTTCTCTTTCTCCTCCCCTCTATTCCGGAACACGAAATCCTGAAACAGGTGACTACCTTCCGGAGGAGATACCGCAAATCGTCCTCCTGACGTTCGACGATTCGGTGAACGACCTGAACAAGGGTCTCTACGCCGATCTGTTCGAGAAGGGACGGAAAAACCCGAACGGCTGTCCCATCTCGGCAACGTTCTACGTCTCCCACGAGTGGACAGACTACAGCCAGGTCCAAAATCTCTATGCCACCGGTCATGAGATTGCCTCCCACACGGTTTCGTAAGTACCCACTCGAGAAGCCCGGCTCTCGCCTGTGAATGAACATCCCGGAGTACCGTTCACACCTGTAGAATTGTATTTTCTAATTTCTCCCTTTCTTGTTTTTTATCGTCGAAAAGTATCTAACTCGCTGTTGCATACCGATACCTAATCGATAGGATTAACGAAGCACCACGTTACATTATCGTCGATCCATTAATCACAGTTCCATTTACCCATCGAGCAATCAAGAATGCTTCAACGATCACGCCAGTTCACGCTCTCTGCCTTTACGCCGATCAATTAGCAACTAATGCAAGCTTGATTAGTCGTTCGTAGGGGGGCATCAGCTGCTTTATTCAGACAGAAGTCGCCGCTTTAGCACCTCGCCGGCAGGTCAGAATGCGTGAAACCGGTTCCGAACAAGGCTAAAAGAAGTCTCTTTATTAATCGAACAAAAACCAATCCGCGAACTTCCTTCTCCGACCTTTTGCGTAATATCGTTTCCTACTGACGCGTGTAAAAGGGTAATTACCAGGTGATCGAATTTCCCGCATTCTGGCCTCACTGTTTCATTTTTCGAACGAACGATCAACCGAACGATAAATCCCTGAAAAATAGGCACAGCTTCGGTGAGCAGTTCTCTCATCGAAAATGGGCGCGAGAAGTTGCCGGACAGCGTGAAATCCTCTCGGCCTACGGAGGCGTCAAGCTCGAGGATGTCAGAGGAATGAGAGCTCCCTTCTTATCGGTAATTTTAATTACTCCAGCTAAGATAGGTGTCCAAGAACGTGTCGATGAATTTTAATAAACAGGTCGGCGGAAACAACATGTTCAAAATGCTGTGGGACACAAACTTCACCTACGACTCTTCCATGCCGATCTACGAGAATCGACCACCGAGCTGGCCGTACACCTTGGACTACAAACTCTTCCACGACTGCATGATCCCTCCTTGTCCCACCAGGTCTTATCCAGGCTTGTGGGAAGTTCCTATGGTGATGTGGCAGGACTTGAACGGAGGTAGATGCTCTATGGGAGACGCTTGCAGCAACCCACCGACTGCCGACGGCGTTTACAAGATGCTGATCAAGAACTTCGAGAGACACTACACTACCAACAGGTGGATCTTGTTGAACTACTTGGACACCGATTGAAACGGAGGTTATTTTAAAAGGGGAAATTGTATATTGCAGAGCACCGTTTGGACTGTTCTATCACGCGGCCTGGTTCACCCAGCCTCACCATAAGGAGGGATTCATTTCGTTCCTAGACACTATCGTCGCGATGGACGACGTGTGGATCGTGACGAACTGGCAGGGAATCCAGTGGGTCAGGAATCCTACGCCACTTCCGTTGATGCACACCTTTGAACCCTTTGGGTGCAACTATCCGGTACGTATATGTTTCATTTTTCTACGTTTTACGAAGATTGAGAAGATTCAACCCTCCTGTAACACGGTTAATTCGTTCCGTCCCGTGGTCGTATCGGAACCGTAATAAGCGAAATTTCGAAAAAATGCAAATCAGGGAGATTCGTTCCGTGTTCTCGAGAACTAGCAAAAATCAGATATTTCTTTAAACGAAGCACTAAGAATGGCACATAGCACATAGATTTGGCTGTCGTATCGAAGGAGGACAGTCGCAATTTTTGCACCGCGTTACAAGAGGGTTGACCGTCCGTTCTACAGCTTCAGTTAGTAAATAGTCGGTAAATAAGAAGATATCTAGCTTGATACGTTGAACGCTCGAACCTAGGACCGGCCGAAGAAGTGCAACAACCCGAAAGTCTGTAATCTGTGGCACAAGAGCGGCGTGAGGTACATGAAGACCTGCCAGACGTGTCCGGACATCTATCCGTGGACGGGCAAGACCGGAATACGAAGCAGTCGCATCGACAACGACGTCGATGCGCACGAATGAAGGAGGAATGGATCGGTGTTCCGTGCGATCGAGGCCCACCCAGCCGGAGAGGAGGAGTGGTAGCGGCAAACGGAGGAGACGAAGCAACGTTTCTACAGCGATACGATTACTAAATCCCGTCCAACGAATGCCACGTGTATCCAGGCCGAGTACGCCAGCGAAATCTGAACGTAGAAAAATCAGCCCTCTTTCCTCCATCCATCCCTCGCTTCCAAAACCTGCATATGGACCGAAATCGCGGAGGAATAAACGGCACGGGCCCTCGAATAATTCACGGTATTTGAACTGATCTCGAAGTGAAAGATTCGAGTTCGACGCTAAAAATGAATATATGGACGATTGGCAAACGGGAACAGAAGTTGCAGCTACTTGGTTGCAACGTGTCCTGTGGTGGTATATTATATTAATGTACGCCGGAAGTCGGTGGTAGCAGCACGTTTTGTGTCGGAACGATCTGAGGTAACGTGTTTTAAAATGTATTTAATTGACTGTTCGTAACGTAATCACCGGTGAAAGGAAATTTTGTTTGCCGCGTAATGTACAGTATTTCCATTCTTTTTTTTTTCTCTTTTTTCTTTCTTTATTACACGATTCCAGTGAAACTACTTAAACGATAAACACATAATTAGTAGGAATAGGATTTCTTGTCGAAAGAATAAAGGAATCGGTGTTAAAATCAGAGGACGAGCATCGTTTCGCGATGCGAGACACACAGGGTTGTGGTGAAACATCGATCGATAGTCGAAGGATCGATCGATCCACGGTTATTTTCCTTCCTTCCTCTCTCTCTCTCTCTCTCTCTATTCTTTCATTCAGCTTCCATCCTTGGCGTACTCGGCCAAATCCGATAGATCAATTGAACGAATTATACGCAACGTATAATTATTATGTCGTGGATGTGCAAAGAAAAACAAAAAAAATATACCGGAATCGTCGGTCGCGAGAGATTTCCTAAAGAACAAAGAAAATCGATCTGGAGGTTCAAAACGCGCGGAGGTCGCCTTGCGAACGAAAGAGAGCGAGTGTTCACTCTTTTTTTAAAAAAACCAAGTATCGTGTGCACACGAGGGGATCGTCGTGTAATACCTTTTTAGAACCTGAAACTGTAATACGCCTTTAATCAATAAATATTTCGCTACAATTCCTATTTCCCCCCCCTCTTGTTCAAGGGTTAAAAGTTCGATTCTGGGATTGGAAACGGGTACAGTATGGTGGACCAAGCGTTCACACCGAACGTGTGGATCTCCTGCCATTGAACCGCGTTGTTCGAGCCGACATGCTCCACCCAGTATTGCGCCATGTTGTTGTAGTTACTCTCCTCCCAAGTCTACGATTATCGGTCGGTTATTCTACGGAAGAAGAGGCTTTTTCCAACGTGTCATTTACCCTTTTGTTCTGTTCAGTCCAAGCTGATATCAGTTTATTCTCCTGCAACGAGGCCCAATTTTGCGATTTTTTAATGTAACCTTCGGAGGCTGCTTTTCGGCCGCGTAGAAGTTCCATGTAGGATTGCAGCATGTATAAAAATGGTTTAACGAACGGAGCGTAAGCAGACGCTTCGTTGAGATACTTGATTATCGCGTTAGCGTTCTTCACTCGATCGAAGAGATCGTTCGATCTTTTGATGTTGATTCGACGTTTCAGTATCAGCAAATAACTCTCGAGACCCTGTGATAGATGCGCGAAGAATTATTCTACAGCTAGAAATTTATCGTTGGAATTATTATTTCATACCTTGATGCAATTGCAAATCTGTGAAAACTTGTCGTACGCGATACCGTTCAAATAGTCTTCGACGTCCTTCACGAACACGTCGGTGACTATCACGTTCCTATAAATATCGTGCAATGGAGCGAGGATTATCGTCGTCTGCTTGAAAGTACTCACATTCTCAGCTGCCAGATGACTAAACAGGTGGTCAGACGCGACAGACTCTCCGCGTCGCGTAATACGCAAGTTCTCGACTTGAAGTCTGGAGATAATTATCATAAACGTATAATAAGGATGCTCTTAGAAAAGTGTCTTTACCCATGACGTTAGCGTAGAAGTCGTAACACTTCTCGTACGGCTCCAGAATCATGGAAGCGTCCAGCAGAAATTCCATGCAAAGAGCGTAGTACCAAGTGATGGCTGAATAATCGGTATCTTCTTTGGAAAGATAGTACAATTCGTATAATAAATCGACGGCCTCGTATATGTGTTTCGTCCACATCTAATAATTTCTCGGAATGAAATTTCTTGAGATTTTTAATCAACGTTGTAAAATCGACAAGTTTTGCTCACCAGAATCTGTATCAAGGATGGCAGAATAGCGAGCTTCACTTTGTTCAGGTGCAAATGATTGCATATCTTGCAAATTCGAACTCCCATATCGATACCCTCGATCAGCTGACCCAGTCGTATTCTTTAGTCGACGAATAAAACGTATCGAGAAGAATCTTCTCTCGTAGAATATTGAATTAGTGGAAGAGAAGTGTGTTACCTGTTCTCGTATACCGTCTGGTACACCTGGGCGACTATGATCACTTCTTCCGGGGATTTCCAGCTGATTTTCTCCTCGATAACCAGCAACATCGACTTCTCCAGTGGGTATGTCATGTTCAGTTTTTGAAACTGTCGAAAAATTTCTATAGCGGTTAGATAAATCTTTCCTTTCTCCAAGAAATTGCCGGCGGTCTCGAACGCGGCGCGAAGACTCTGCAGAATGGAGAGTTTCGCCATCTTTCCTTCGTCCTGCAGCTGAGAATTTCGTAAAAATTGACGTTACACACTTGAATAATTTTATAAATAAGTATGAAAACGACTCGAACCATGGAAACCGTGGACAATCGGTGCAGATACACGGCTAATTCCATCTTCCGAGCGCCTATATCTCCGATGTCTTGATTCGCGATGTACCCAGGCAGACCCAGCACTTTGTATCGTATTTTCTCGAAGAGAGTGTTGTAACAAATCGCCTTGGCGCTCTGTGGCAGTTCACTTCGCAACGCGACAGCCTCCAAATAAAATTTCTTCGCCTGAGAATAATTTCCATAGGCGATGTAAGCGTCTCCTGATGAAAGAACGTTCCGAGAAAACTTCTAATCGAAGATTCACGCGTGGAATTGCGAAAGAAATAAATGGAAAGGATTTTTACCCATTAAAACCAAGGTCTTTCCTTTATCGGCGATTATGTCGACAGTATCGAGATCCAATTTTTCCTTCACTTTTATTACGTTGATATTGGTGGTGGTGGTTGCGAGAAATTTCGTTGCATAAACCGGCTGCGCGGTCTGTATCAGACCAGCGCTGTACTCCATCATGAATTTCACCAGTGTTCCAACGTCCACTGAAGGAAGAAGAAGAAGATTTTCACGAGAAAAGAATGAATTTAACACGTTCAATGCCACGTCAATTTTACATGGCTTGTTGCCCGTCGTGTTACATATTTCGGTGAAATGTTATTTACAACAGACAAGTTAAACTGTGTGATCATGTGCGACGCATTTATCTTTTCTCATATATTTTTTAATATTTTTGCAATAGTCGAAAAAAGTTGCGACATACTGTGCAGGCTGTACTGGTCCATCTTTCCTTTGTTTCGAGTGTTTTAATATTCTATATTGCATTCATTTCTTCGCACCATTTTAGTAACGATGGAAAGCATTGAAATTTACTCGAATTATGTGTTTCTAGTAATGTTGGCTTCGCCGGTCACCGGTGACCCCCCGTGGCATTCAACGTGTTAATAAAAGAAGAAGGAGTGGAAACTTTACTGCTGTTTTTAATATGATGGTGCATTATCCAGAAAAGATAATTGATCACCTCCATGCATCGACAGTTTCGATAATCTATGAAAGTGAACTGCTTCAATCGTTCGTCCCAAGAAACATCGAGTATTACATCCGATCCACTGGTTGATCGTTTCGATCGTCTCGGAAGGTCGGAAACGTTATTGAAGTCTGGACTCATTTCGCCGTTTTCTAACCGTATTCAATTTGTGTAATACCATGAAAAAAGGAATAAAAAATATAATTATTAAATATGTACCATCTGTATCGTCGGTGTGAACCGGAAGAATGGAAATTCTGCGAATGTTGACGCTTTCCCGTTTCCTGTCCGTGTCCGTAGTGTTCTCCGCGAAAATACTTCGTCTTCTGTCGTGCTTGCTGTGAAACGTCCCTCTTCTCTGCATCGCTAAACTTATTTTATGCAGCGTTTCAGCGATCTTGTAGAGAAAAATTTGAAGGTGTTTCAAATTCGGGAATAAATCTCTAACGAAATTAGCTCACCGGCTGAGGATCCAATTCTTTGGTCATGAGCGTGCAAAAATTGCCACGGCCGCAGGTATTGCACTTCCGAGCGTCCCTCTCGAAGATACTCACAGCCTTCGTGTGATAGTCCTTCTTCTCGTGCGGGGACAGTATCTCGTAGAAGAGCTTGCGATAAGAGGATATAGTAAACTCGAGGACCTTGCAGTAAGCGTACGGAGGCAGTGTCTTCTTAGTAACGATTCCTGTATGATAAAAATCGCGATAGTCATTCTAGGTAATTAAGGAGTAACATCTAAATTGAATCAACTAACGAGAAGGTTTACACTCGCAAGTCACCAGATGATGCATATTACTGAAAGTCTTCCTGTATTTGAGCACGTAATACACGGAATCGTCCGAATGGAAATCCTTCCTCTGGATCATGGCGCACTCCAAAATTCTCAACCGTATCATCTCTGCCACAGCTGAATTAACCAAACGAAACAACGAAGTAACTACAAAAATGATCATAAATAATGCAACACACTTTCCTTTCGACGTGTACAACGGCGCAGAATTGAGCATCACAGAGTCCACCATATTTCGTTGGAAGATCTCTCCCAGGGTTGCTGCACACTTGATGAAATCCTGCTCGTACGAGTTCATTCTGTTGTATATATCGATCCTCAAGCCTGACACAACCACGATTCGATTGGAAGAAAAAGTAGCAAACTGATAGAATTTTAAAAAACGATAAGCAACCTGTGATGTCACGATTGGTCTCGACGAATCCTCTGTGCTTATCGGACGGTATGCAGACGTTGACCGCGCTCATCTGCGTCCAGTGCAACGGCGGTGCCAATTCCTCGGGTGTCAAGTAGGCTGGAATCTTGGCCAGCAGCGAACCATCCGGGAAAACGAGATCGTAATGATCCACGTCGATCGGAGAAACCGTCGCTACGGTCACAGCGTTGACTTGCAGAGCGGACATTAAAAATGCCTCGCACCAGCCAATCACGTTTCTACTACGCTGTTTAAGGATTCTGGACAAGAAGCGGAGAATTCGTTGGACCGATACGAATACGACACGATGATTTTTCAACGAGCAGTTAAAAGACACGGTTGCTTTACTTGTCAAGACCTTTAGGAATGGCGATAACGTTCATGAATTGGCAAGCGAACGCTCCGAGATATTTCGAATCTATTCCCTGCAACGTTCGAATCATCAGCCTCTTATCCTGGCAAATTCCAGCCTCGACTTGAGATAAATTGTCCCAGGAAACTGGTTCCAGCATCGTCATTACTAGAATCACGTTATGGTTGTCGAGAGCAGAGGACAAAAACTGCCACGAAAGGAGGTCCATGTGTTGCACGTCGTCTAGAAGTATGCACACCCGTCCGACAACCTGAATTGTCGAAATAGGAGCGATGTCTGTGGATCATGACGATGTTGGGGAATTAATGGATAATCTGTCGAACCTGGTTTAATATATCTTCGAAGATTTCTATCGTTTTCTTATGCCGTTTCCAATCGGTGTCGTTGCAGTACTCTTCCGAAAGGGGAAATTGTACCCTCATGATCGCGTTCAGGTAGCATAGATCGTTGAGCTCCAGAATTTCTGACACTGTCCTCAAGAGAACTCTCTCACGATCCTCGACCGTTGTGAAATCTTCGGCGTCGAATAGCTTGTGTACAGTGAGAAAAACGAAAATCTTTTTATCTCTCGGAGATATCGGGGGAGGATGATGGTTGGTGATACGGTTCGTTTGTATACTTGAAGAAACATGTAGTACAGTACAGCGTAAGCCTTCTCCGCGTAAGATGGATGCAAAGAAAGTTGAATCAGCCTTATTTCTCTGTTTTTAACGGTCGTGACGAAAGCATCGAGTAGTCGAGATTTGCCGGACCTTTCGCTACCCTGAATCATCATTGAAAGAATTTTATTTTTCGTTCGTAGTGTCGACGTTTTTTCGGATCGTTTCGAGTAGAACCTCGATAAGAAGTCCGGAATAAATTCGTCCTGGGACTCCGATGTCGTCTAGAATATCCTTGAAGTATTCCAGTTCCTGAAATCGACCCAGAATTGGATAGCAGTACTTTAGGTTCATCAGTGCTTCTGCTTTTCTGAAAAGAAACAGTTCGATGGAAGATTTGAACGGAGCAACGAAGATGGTAAAATTAAGAATGAAAAAATCTTACGAGTACGCGAAGACGTATTCGTAAACGTGACACTTGCCGAATCTTCTTAGGACTTTAATGCCTCGCGAACGAAAATTCTCTTTGCCCAGAGAGCTGTTTATGATGGTGTCGTAATCGCAAGAGATCTAGGACAGATTTTCGAGGAGATGTATCGATGTGTATCTAGTTAAGTTGAGGGTGGTTTGTGAAAGATGTGAACCTTGTCGAATGAAATCATCATCAGTGAAATCGCTTTGAAGGTGGGCGTACCGAAAATCATGTACTGCTTTCTGACAGTGTGGCCGATTATCCCGCAAAATGCTATACCTGTAGAACAATTCAAATTGTGGGTATTTTTCATTTTGAGAATTTGGAAATTTGAATGTTTAAATATTTGGAAATTTGAGAATTTGAATATTTGAAAGATTACCAGTGGAGACGCCAATTAGAACAGTTTTAACGCCCCCGATGCGTTTCATTTCCTTCATTATCGTCATCGCGGAAGAGATTGCATTGTCCGATATATTCCCAGCCTCTTCTTCGCTATAATTCCTAACTCCGTACACGACGTAAAAAGAAATATCCCTTTCGTATAAATTCACCGTACAAATGCATCCACCGTTCTCTATAACAATCCTACGATAAAATACGATAAAAAATTCCAAAACTTGTGCCAACATTTAATAAACAATTTCCATCACTTCCCCGAACAATAGTACCTCTGAAGACATATAAACAGCTGATCTACCAGAGAAATTAACTCGTAAACGGTACACTTTGTCGGTATCACACTGACACAAACCATAGAAATTTGTCTTATTTCCTCCAAGTTCTTCAACGACTGATCGTCTTCGATCTAAAATCAAACTCTCGCACCATATACTCCCCCCAATCGAAAATCTACAAACGTACCCGTGTAAAGATCGGGTGCAACATGTAGGTCTTCAAGCTTGTACCGAGACGTCTTCGTTGAGCATCGATCACAGAAACTCTCGCTACAAAATTCAATCACCGTTCCCTAATTTCTCACCTTTTCAAGTAAATTAATCCCAATTTACCTTGGAATTGCACCACAGAGTCCATAGATATGTTAGAGTACACAGACATAACCGACGGCTCGTCGATAAGGTCAAGTTTCGAACGAAGCTGCATACTTTCCGCAACAGCCATCTCGGTGCTACTTTTCGGAGGTTCGATCGGTGGTCCAACTACCTTAATAATCTACCAGAGTAAACGAAATACATCCTCCACTCTCTCGATCGTTCTCCACTTTCGACTCGCACCTTCACGTTACTCGAATCCTTGATAACGTACTCGTACTGGCTAGGAGCACAGTGTTCCCAAGCACTGGAAGACAACACCAGATCACCTGGTAAACAGATTCTTCTCGCGTACTTGAGATCCTCGATAGGAGCTCCGACAATCACGAATCGTCTGCCACTGTCGTCACCGATCACCGAAAATAGCACCTCTCCGGCTGATATCACGATATCCACTGTCAACATTAACGTCGATCTATCATACATATATGTAGCTTAACTATGCTCTGTTTAACCCTTCGACAGTTTATCCCGAGTGAGACTCGAGTTTAACTCGAGCGAGACTTTTAGGAAGAAAGTTAGAAAGGACGGGATATTGTTATCAGAACTGTGACGCAGGGTTGCGTGCTTTGACCCTTTCGCTACGGCAGATTTTAACGCGTAACGTGGGTGAGTGGTGGTAAATTTTGAACCACGGCTGTAAAATTTCTTATTTTCGCCGTGTCGTTGTGAAAGTCGGTTTCTTAAATTAAGATGGAAGTGCGTAAGGGTGAAACAAAGTATTAAATTATGGTGGAAGTGCGGCAAAAGGCTGGAAAATTTCAAAACGCCTTTATTAGGCGCCAATAGTAACGAAAGGGTTAAAAGTAATCGCAGAAATTGTTAAAATATGTGTTTAATTCGGTCTGATTAGAACAGTACGTTTCGCGACGGGAAGCTTGTTCTTCACGCTAGCAATGGTATCCTGGATCCTTTGAGCGCACAAAATAACGTGATAAACCATCTTCGAGATGAACTCGTCTCTGTTCACCTTCCACATGATCAACAGTCCGTCCTCTGCGAGAAGATTCGATTCGGTGTAGTTGTTACTCAATGATCGAACGAGCGGACAAACGTACGAGAGAATTTCAACACGTCTCCCTCCGAAGTGTACACTTCCTCGATGATGATTTTCATGTAGCTGTTCAGCAGAGCGAACAGAGCAAAGCTGCCGCCGTTCTCCGCGCTGATATGTTGCTTGTAAAAATTGAAGAACCGTGTCATGTTGAACAACGCCATTACAGAGTTGAACTTACGGAAGTTCTTTTTGGTTAAGTCGCTCTCGTATATCAGTTCGTCGGGAACGAACGTCGCCATTGTACGCGTGCACTTGTCGTCGCGATGAGCGTTCAATATCTGAATATTTGTCAATTTTTCTCAGAAGATTCGCGCAGATCGAGGAAACACTAACCTCGCGCAGAGAAGCGTTCGGCCTCTGGTATATAGGACCGATTAAGTCTGGCAGCCAAACAACGTCGTCTTGACTGGAATACGACATTGTTGAACTTGACTCTTCGATTTCAAATCTAATTTCGTTTAATTTTTACTTATTTTTAATCGTTACGCGCGGAAGATAGCAACGACTCGGTTGTCGTTTGTTTCGTTGGAACCGCGGATCGAGGAGAATCAGGAAGATCCGCGGTGGAGAAGAAGGAAGAGGAAGAAGAAACACAGTTGAATTAGATAAATAACTTATGTATTTTGTGATTACATACTAGAATGAGGAATGTCGAAATATTATGGTGCTTAACTTAAACTTATGCTACAAAGTAGGAACCAGATTTGTTGGTCGATTCGCACGGTGGTCGGATGCAAACTTTCTTTCGTATCTTCAACAGCGGATCGGAAAAGAACCCATCTGCGAACGAAAATCAACGCGTTGCGAAGTGAAAAGGGGAAAAAAGAAAAGGTGAAGGAAGCGTATTGCGAAACGAGGGAAATACATTCAACGAATAAACGAAACTCTCTTGTCTCTCCTCGGTCTAAGGCGCACACGGAACGATCCACGAAGAGAGAAATCGAAGGAATAAACTGTAAACTGTGGTCCTCTCTTATCGGTCTCTCTTCGTGAATTTCTTTTTTCCTTCTCGGTAGAATAGAATCTCTGACGTTAAAAAATATATGCATTCGCGTGTATATATAATCTTTATATAAATCGACTCTCGCGGAGAATGACACGTTCCTCTGTCCGTCCCCAGAATGTTTCCCTTCATCTGGAGAACTTGGTGTAGATCGTTTGATAAATTCATCGCGGTTAAAAAAGAAAAGAAAAGAAAAACACTTGGTAACTCAAAATGGCAAACTAAACTACCGCTCGCGGTCAACATTAAACGAGTATTTAAGAAGAAAGTAAACGTCGTCGAAATGTATTCGTTATGAATAAAAAAAGAAACAAAGTGAATTGGTAAACGTAAAAAAAATAAAGAAATAAACAACGTGAACTCTGTAAGAAAATGAAACTACAGTGTAACTTAACGTCAGCCACTTCTCGTCAACGTGAGAAAAAAGAGGGGGGAAAACGTAAAACTGAAACTTGTTGTCGGTAAAAAGTAACTCGTAATGGTAAATCAACTTAAAACGAATTTCCAAAGTAGAAGGAAAAAGTGGAAAAAACTTACGCTGGTCGTCAAAATTAGAGAAAACGATCTGTAAGAACGTGGAACTTGTGATGTTCGTTGGAATTACTGAACGAAGGAACACGCAAGGTTCCTCCTCACGATGTATCGGAACGTCGAGCACAGAGAATGTTAACTAATTTCGTGCTTTCAGACATAACAGCCAATTCCCGTTACGATTTGTTTAATTGCAAGAACCGAGACCACCGACGCTTAAAGCGTCCACTCGGTGTCTTTTTTGACTAGAATCGAGAAATCTTGATCGCAAGTACATGAATTAATCCTCTCTAGCAATCTGTAACCTCGCATTCTCCTCCTCGTCTATCACTTTCGTCGGTCACATACATCTTACATCAGCTTCTTAATTGACGTGTAACTTACATCTAATATAATATTCGATTAATCTCTTAACTCTACCCAACTTTCTCAACTTTTGTAATCGACGGCGGGAAATTTCCTGGAACGAGGATCCTTAGTAAAATAGAATTTTATCACTGTACGTTTGAACTGTAGGAACCCATGGAGCTGAGTAAAACAACCCAACTTCTCTTCGTACGATTGGTCGATTCTCATTCCAGAAAAGATAGCCGACGGACGTGTGCAGGATTCCCCCGAAAATAACAAAGAATGTTCATCTCTATGAAAAATATTCATATATAGTACCGATCTGTATGTACGTCTATGTACTAAATTTGTACACATAGTTGAGGTAACCGTGACAGTCTATGCGTATCGTTAAAGGTACCCGAGTATGTTAGTCGAGCGATACAACGTTCGACACGACCGCTTGCACCGATTCAGGTCCGAAAAGAATACCTGTAACCTGCTTAGTCTCTCGCCCGTGCTCCGCTGTATCGCTCGAAACTTTGAAAAGAAACGCTCGATCAACCTTGTTCGAGCAAAGCGGCGTTGAAAACCGCGCTCCGCCCTGCTGGGTCTGCGTTCCTCACCGGCTCGCGACGTCTACGAGTGCTTGGACCTGGCGATGTGCAGGAAGAAGGACACCTTGTCGGTGCACTCGTGGCCGCACATGTTGCAAGTGTACGGGTCGTTGTAGCCGTGGTATCCCATGTGGACGGTGTACATGACCACGTTGCCGAAAGCAATCTCGCAGTATTGACAGGTGAACTCGTTGTTCACCACGGCGAAACTACGCTCGACTGGTTCTTTCCCGTCGCGGGAACCAGGACTGCTAGCTGCTGGAGGCTCGAACGTCACTTCTTGTTCCTCTGGCGGCTGTTGTTGCTGCTGCTGTTCCTCGTCGGTGTCTTCTTCGACCACTCGACGATCCAGCTTCACAGCTCTTCCTTTGCGTCTGCTGGTTCCGGTTGCCTTGGGAGAATTAGCAGGCGGTCTCTGAACGTTGCTGTCAACGTACACAGGTTTGCTGAGGTCCAAGGGAGTGGCTTTGGCGTCGACGCACGGATCCTCGATCTCGAAACTCGGTGCCGCGGGAATCTCGTTCATCTTGGGAACTTGGGGGTATCCGTTGGAAACGCCGTTCAACGTGTTATTTCCGGCGAAGCATCTGATCGCCAGATTCTGGGGCATATCTTCGGACATCCTCTCAGCCTCCACGACCTTCATGTAGTCCATCAGAGAGTTGGCCTTGATTCTGTCCAACTGGTTCTCCGCGCTGCTGTCCTCCGACTTGGGGAAGTGAGTCAGGGGGAATCCGGCGAAGATTTGGTTGTACGGGAACGTGAGCACAGGTGGATTCTGTACTGCTCCGTTCAAACCGTTGATGGGGTTCACGTCGCTGATGGCGGTCATTGGGTTGATCAGCAGACGATGGCTGACCGGGGAGATTTGAGGTGGAGCGATGAGCTGAGGTGACGTCATCGGAATCTGCATGTTGTTGTTGGTTGGGACACTGTTGCTTTGGCTCGCGTCTTCGTCGGACTTGAGCGACTTCTGCTTCGGCCCTCTTCGCGTTCCGTAGACGTCGATAATGGGTAGAGGATTCGGTGAACCGTCGGCGTTCAACACCATCGCTGGCTGATGAGAGTACTTTCTCAGATGGAGCTTCAACGAGTGGCAGTATTTGGTGGCGTACGAACAGTTGGCACATCTGTACTGGTAGATGTTCGAGTGACTCTTGAGGTGGCTGTTCAGCATCGACTTGTTCACGCAGGAGTACGAACACTTGTCGCACTTGAAAGGCTTCGAACCGAAATGGTTCCGCAGGTGATACTCCAAGTGATGCTTGTACTCTGTGACGAACGGACACTTTGGACAGGTTAAAAGTTTCTCGGCTTTGATGTGGCCGCGACTGTGCTCCCAGAACTCGAGCTTCGTGATCGCCATGAAGTTGCACTGTTTGCACCTGAAGGTCTTCACCTTTCCTTGAGAATTCACTCGTGGAATTCGAAGTCCAGGCTCGTCAGGCTCCTCTGATTCGTGCTCGGAGCGTTCCCCGTGGGTCGGCGACGACGTGCTCTCGTCCTGAATAGATCCCGACGCTGTCAATTGGCTGAGAACAGTGTTGACGAAGTCTGGAGTGTCGCATTTCGTCGAGCAGTGCGTGGCCAGATGCTCGGTGAACTTTAACCTGCGACAAACATTCATTACTGTCATCACTGTATATCGAATTACATCTTTTTTGACTTTTTCAACATTCTCAAAGGCAATCTACCTGTTGAACGTGGTGAAGGCGCAGATAGGACACTGCAAGATGTCCTGACCGAGCTCGATGTCCTCGTTGGACTGTTTCACCGTACTGGAAACAACGTCCATCGCCTGTTCCGTCTGACGATCGTCCATGGTATGATGCCTGGTGTATTCCAGCGGCGAACCACAATTTTTGAACATCCTCTGCGGACTGTAATCGAATGTGCTGCACTGCATGTTGTTCGAGTCCTGCGAGTTCGCGCTCCCAGGCGACAAACTGCAATTCGCCGTGGACGAGGATCTCCTGCTTCTCGGGGAGGCAGAGTTGCTTGTGTAGTGATCAGGTGAGACACCTGAGTCGTTGTTTTTATCCTCTGTTGGCTCCGCTTTCTGTCCGGGCCGCGTAAATAACAACAATTTATTTAACGCTCGATCTTCCAAGTTGGAGAGAAAACTGAGTACGACTGAAGTACGGAAAACCAGCGAGGGAAGAGAAATGGACGATGGTAAATTTCGGCAGATCGATCAGGCGAAAGAAGAACGGAGAAAATTTGGGAAGCTGAAGCCACGAAGAGTTAACCGGGTTCATCGAGCTAAGTGGAAGGACATTTTGTCGATCGGGGAAGAGGGACAGAAGAGAGGCTCGCGGTTGGGGGATGAAAAAACTCGAGGGTGGACAAAAAGGGGAACGGAGAGCGAGCGAGCGAGCGAGAGAGAGAGAAATAGGAGAAGATTCGATCGGAGAGGGGTTGAAACGATTACTCACCACGATTCTATCGGCGATACCCCAGGCGGGCGTGGTTGGCGAATGGAGGGGATGGCGTTGCTCTTCGACAGTGGTTTGTTGCTGTTGCTGCCGCTGCTGATTCGGCGCGTGTACCAATGGCTCCGCCGTCTCCCAATTCCCTCTCATCTTGTCACTCTGTTTACAAAGGTAAATGAGGAATTATTAATCACGTCTGACCTACAGAAGGCACCGTGGAATGTTGTTTTTTCTCTCTCCCGTTTCCTTCGAACTTTCAAACAAAGTTACACGAACGAACATTCCAAGATAATTACATTTACGGTTAATCACTCGAGAGAAAGAGAGGGGAAAGTTGTAAATTTTTAATACGTCGAATAAACGTGGAGAAATTCCAAGGACGGTCGATAGGGTTGAGAAATTTGAATAGAATAAAGAAACAGGTGAAAAGGTTCGACTCGTATCGAAACTCCCCGATACAATACACCGGTCCCGGGGAGAAAAGGGTTGCTATTGGCCGCGATTGTGCGAATTTCCGCGAAAAAGGGTACGACCTGAGTCTATTCTAAGGCAAATTCTGGGTAAATTCATTTCACAATGTTTGCCTGCTACTTCCTCCCCCCACTTCTCCTCGTCCTTTTGCCCTGAACACACTGGAAGAACAAAATCTTCCCCCCTCCCCCGGTTATACGGGAATGGTCAGGCTAATAACTTGCTCCAAGTACTAGGCAAGAAACGGTAGAATTGTTTCGATCGACGACCGATTCTGAGAAAGGTAACATTACCGGTACGCTCTCGGAACGTCGTCGTATCGCCGTTTTAATTAATTTTTTCCTTTACACCTGGAATTAACCAATTAACTCCGCGAACCGTATTAATGTCAATTACCGAGCGTAACAGGTACGCGAGTTTATTACACGTGTATTATTCGGGCGATAAAGGAAGACGAGAGGATAGATAATTTATTGTTCTTAGCGCGTATCCGCTGACCGTAAGGACGGGAAACGGTTCCAGGGGTTAAGGTTGTGCTTCATTTATTCAAGTGGAGCACGCTCGAAGACCCAGACCGGGTTGGGAGATCCCGCTTTTGACTTCTGCCAGAAATCTCATTGTCCTATTACCCCCGACGCGAGACGACCACGGCCATAAATAAAATCCAAAAGACAGCCTTTCCCGGCTATAGTTTCTCGAAGGCTCTTCTCCGCCGAGGGAGTCAAACAACCCTTGTAACAACGAGAACCCTCCGTTTCGCGAACCTGGGCAAATTTTCACGTGACTAATTATACAGAGCGTGGTATGCAAGGATAGTTTATTCCGTGATATTTCAACAAGGATAAAACGTGAAATTGTTCGGTAGCTCTGTTATCGAGACGTCGCGTCGTGTGTATAATGCTGGAGGAATTTCGCGTCGAGTAAATTGTTCGGCCGACGACGCGGCTCACGGAAACGCTCGCATTCCATAGTAAGGACGTTTACGAGTCGATTAAAGCGGACTCCTTCGTGCTTCTCGCTCGAGCAAGAAGAAAAAAGACTTTGGCAAAGGTCGAGGGAAGAGGAGCGAGATTTCGAAATCCCTGGCCACGATCACAACAATAAATAGAGAAAACCTGCGGCAAAAGGACGATGTAGATACATACGTAGTTAGAAATATGCTCGATTATACAGATCCGGGGGAAAAATGAGAAATTTCAAATGAAAGTAAGAATCAACGGGCGTATAAATGCGGGAAATATTTAAAGGAACGATAAACCAATTTAGAAAGCACGCGAAACAACGAGTAACAATAGGAAAATTTCGTTAGTGTCTATCCGAGGACAATGCTAATTGTTATACGACTATGCTAATTAACATATCGAATGCAACATTCGAAGATAAACTTTGCCAGCCACGATGGATCGTGTGACGTAATGTTTATTTGTACGAAGCTCGGAATCCACCGATCAAGCCCCAGCGAATGGTATAATATTGGAAGAGTGTTGGAATTATGAATGTGAAATTTTGAAGAACGATGCGTCGAACGCGAAATTTCCATTGATCGTTTGCACACGCGAGCATCGCCGGCGTGATGGCGTATCGGAGAGTTCTCGTCCTTCGCGACTGCCTCGATCTTTTTTAATCGAGAAAATAATTAACGGGGGGAAGGGGGGGGCGAAAAAGATGAAGAACAGTTAAGGAGGAGGAGATCCGCGACCAAATTCACGAGAAATTGAACGTTTGTTTTTCCGACATTCTTGCCGATCCGGACATGTTGAATTTTCCCCGTGTTTGTTTCTCCCGTACACGATGTCATTGCCGTATGATCGACACTTTTCGAAACACGCAAACTAAACAACGGCCAATTTCGACGCTTACGTGTACATAAACTGTGT
This sequence comes from Habropoda laboriosa, assembly GCF_001263275.1. Taxonomy (NCBI): domain Eukaryota; kingdom Metazoa; phylum Arthropoda; class Insecta; order Hymenoptera; family Apidae; genus Habropoda; species Habropoda laboriosa. The sequence goes on from NW_017100142.1 coordinate 493,858, forward strand.
ATACGTATATATATTCTTAGAAAGGACTGGAAAAGAAACTGAAAAGCAACGTCGTTACGAATATATCGACACGCGCGCACCAACCAGCTAAACGTTTATATTTTATCCAAGGAAAACAGTCGAACGACTGTTAAAAAAATGCATGATCGAATACTAAAACGATGAAGAAACGCGGGAGAGAGTAACGAAGATCGTTCGAAATCCTTGTATAGATCCTTTTCCTGCTAGCGTTAGATCGCCGTGTTCTCGCGTACCCAGTCGCACGTGTAAATATCGCGAAAGACGATCAGCGTTCATTAATAAATAATCAAACAAACCTCGAACTTGGAGTATATCCAGCTTCCTCCAGCTCGGTGGACGACGCGTGTTGTTCCAGTTGATCCCTGGATCGTTGCACACAGTGACACAGTAACTAGGAAACTCTTCGTTTCCTTTTTATCCCAGATCACCACGAACGATTCGTACGAGATGTGTATCGAGAGAGGGATTAACAGCGATGAGTAATTATGAAAGAGCGGTACGACACTAGGGAAAACGTGTGTGTATCTATGACAAGTGAACGCGTTTTCACGACCCGGACTCGAATTCCGCGTGAATGCCCGAGGTCGACTGACGACGTCCTAAAATCCCAAAGTGGAATACCGGCTTATTTGTGGATCGTACCCGATGGGGGCAACTACCCTCTCCCTGCGTGTGGCCGTCTGTCCAATCGCAGCCGGCCCATCCGCCGGATTCATGCACGTTTTTCAATACCCCACCCCTCGATCCACCATGGCTTCGCCAAACTGTACGGTTTCCGCACTTTTTGCCAACCCCCTCCTCCCCACACTACGCTCTGGTTTACCCCTTCT
>NW_017100142.1:494738-509748 GCF_001263275.1 Habropoda laboriosa
CCGTTCCTCCTTTAACCCTACCAAGCTGCTTTTTATCCCCCACCACGCGATATTGCCACTTTCTGGGCTATCGAGTGGCTCCTCTTCGGAGGAATCACTTGTTGGGAGTGACGTGTTTCGATTCTTTCACTCTTCGCTGGATTATGTATTCTAGGCTTTTTAATTCACTTTTTCTTGTTTCAAGTGGCAGTTTTTTGAATTGGAATTTTCTGATTCTGAAAGCGAACATTTCCTGTCGCATTCCCTTTCTCTGTTTCGTTAGCTTTCGGGACTTTCTTGAGTTTCGTTAGTTTCCGGAAGAACGAGACTTCTGGTTTCACAGGTCGTAGACGAGAGAGGGAGTTTAAAAATACGGAGGACCTCTAATTGGCGTCGGCGATTTCGTCTCCTCTGTTGGGAGACGGAAAACGCGGCGATACGCGTGCGCACCCTTTTCTTTTTCCGTCAAGGGCAGTCTGCTTTCTCTCCCGTTAGACAGATCGCACCCTTTCCCCGTTCCACGGGAAAACATCGAGGAAAACCATTAGTCTGACCCGATGATCCCGGTCTCGAAAATGACGGAATACGGAGAAAAGGGAGGAAACTTTCACGGTTGCCTATTTCAGCAAGAGAGATGCACGAAAGTTGTTATAAATTTGTAAAGTTGTTCCGTACTTTCTGCATGCAAAGCGCGCGTCCTCGAGGATTTTCTTCTCCCTTGGACGGCAACCGACAGGTACACAGGGGACACTATAAATCGTCCTTTAACCCTTTCCACGTTTGGGGCGGGGGAGGAAAAAATCTGGAAGCCGTAAAGGCTGCGTCAAAAAATTTCCCTTTCCGTTCACAACCCTTTCCCTTCTAATCTGCTTTCCCGATGAACGGGAACCCTTCTTTCCTTGCCGCGCCTCGATGTTTACGACGCTTTTACAGTTACGCTTCGTCGTGTGAATCAAAAAAGAGGGACGCGAGCAATTTCTAACTGTTTCCTCCGTCTTTCTTCTAACCCTTTTACATCTCGACCTTGTTTTTCCACGTCGGAGAGAAAAAAAAAAGGCTAGCTTTACCGAGCGGGCAACAGCACTTAGCCCCGCTGCTTGTAACACTTTCCTCTGGAATAGTTGGCGGTGGTAATAAATCGAGAAAAATCGAGCAAGTTTGTCGAAACTGGACGTCTATCGACCACTCCATTGTCCTATGGCCCAGTTTTGCGTTTTCAGGCGGAGCTCTCTGTCCCCGAAATCCCATTTACGACGCCGGTAATAACAGGAATTAAACAGAAAACGTTATAAATAATCGTATCCCGGAGGTTTTTGCCGTGTTTGCAGGAAAAGCTGAAAGAATCGAACGCTTTTACACACCCCTGTACCCCTTTGCGACGGTTACCATTGGCCTAATTGTTCTCTTCGCCGTAGGGATCGCCGCGGTGGAAGCGTATACCGTTTTCTAGCTTCTCTCGTCATAAATATGACGAGAAGCGGACTTGTAGCCAACTCTTGTGACGAACCAGTGACAATCGACGGTGGCAATAAATAACACGATTAGCCTACCATGTTCTATATTTCTAACCGGGTCGTTGAAGAACCCTTGGAAAACCATCTAACGCGTATACCTTCGAATCAAACTACAGGAGAAACGGTCCACATTTACCTCGGCGAACCCCCTGCAAACCTTCCGTCCTTTTATTGTTCTAGAATCCTTTCTTCTCGAACGTTACACGAGAGTTGGTTTAATCGCGCATCGCGTGGAAAATTTCGAAAAATAGTAACGTTAGTGTACAGGTGTGCATAGGTAGCGCGGACCAGCGTTAATTGCTCTCGATATCCTTTTTGTAATTACGCTAGTTTGGTTTTCGCTAATGCGTATACCTAGCAAAATTCCAGGAATTAATTTCGGTTTAGTGTGGAAGAACGTCGTTAGGAATTATAGGGACGTGAAAATAATAGGCAGGGCTATTGTTCAGATTGACTTTGGTACGTTGCAAACGGCTTTCGAATTTAATGGACGCCGAGTAGTGAAAAGCGGCGAAAACAACGGGGTGTGTCCGCGACGTCGTACCGTCCCTACTAAAACAATAGAATGTGCCGCGGTCAGGGTGGACCGCCGACACACGACGCGCGCGGATCGACAAAAGATCGCCAGGTCTAACTGCACCCGTTTCCAGGAAGGTGCGATTATTTTTATTGTCCCACCTTTCCCTGCGCCGGTCGAACACGACTTAATTGGATTTTCGCCGACCGTGTAATGAAAAAAAACCGCAACAATTTAGCAAGCGACAATGGCCGACCGTGGAAAGTCAATTTCGACGAGCATTTCCGCCACTCGCGCGTCGGCTGGAATCCAATTAGCTTGATAACATCGTCGATGCTGCGCGGGTGCGCGTTTAGAATCGGTGAGAAACGTTGGGAAAATCGTTCACGGCGATGAAAATTTGAGAAAAATCGCGTTTCTAGGCGAATTTCGAGGTGAAATCGATAGAGTTCGCCCCGTATCACGGGGGAAAGAAGATTCGAAGAGGTAGACTCGTGGAAAAGGTAACAGCTCCAAGTTACCACCGATTCGGGGCACATTTTGCTTGCACGTTTCCAGAATACCGGCTCGCAGTTTTCGAAAATTTACGAGCCGAAAGTCTACTATTTATTCTCAGCCCTGCACAGTTAGCGTACTGTTACTTCTGCTAACGGGGCTCAACGCTTTGTCGGAACTTTCTCGCAAATATCCGAAACTGGGCATTTTCTGAAAAATTCCGTTTCCTCGTCGCTTCCAAAATCTTCAGCAAAATCGAAAAGCTCGTTAATCCGTCGATTAAGTGCGCGCAATAATAGGATTAATCCCACGGTTTTATTCGTACCAGAAGATTTCTCAGCTATTGCAAATCTTGGAAATTAGTTTATAATAGCGCGGTATCGTATAATGGTATTAATATCATCGGACCGATACTTGAAAGGATTTTACAGTCGACTAATTGGTCACACGAGTGAAATTAAGGAAACAGCAATACCGGCCCTTTTGTTCAAAACAACTCTTTCCGAGGAAAGTCGAATGGGGTCCGTTTGATTATATAGCGTCATTACGGCGAATGGTAACAATAATTCGAGCGAGTAGGTCGTGGGCATTGTCTGAAAAAATATACGCGACCCTTACTTTTATATACACCCTGCCTGTCGCTCCACCACCTTCTTTTATACCTTGTTTTCGAGTTCCCGAAACGTTAGCAACGCTACAAGTCATTAGGAAATTCAGAGGAGAATTCTCGGTATTAGATAATGAGTTATTGTATAATTGCAAAGTGGATTTATGACACCGGGCGTCGACTCCGACTACCTGGCCTGCGACCGGATTTCCATGGGGAAAAATCGCGCGCGCGCGCGTGTCTCCGACGTGTACCGCAATAAGAATGGCACTCTTCTAGTATTAATCCCTTCGTTGAGAACGGCGAACAGTTTTTCTCCGCCAATCGAAAATCAGCTCACCCGGTGTATAGAATTAAGGTTAGGTTAACGAGCACTCGACTTTAATAACGCGGCCAGGTATTTTTGGAAATTCTCTCGTTACCCCCCGTTATTCCGGGAAACAATGCCGGGCACTTTCTTTCAGTATTGCGTTCACAGTCTCTCGCTGTTGCGTTTATTGAGTCCTCGAAAAATTCGTCTCTCGCGTGTATTGCCCCGGGCAATTAATCCTTTTCATTTACCATTTTCCTCGATTTTTTTTCAACGCTCGACAAAAGTTTTTACAGTTCGCTCGTGAACCAAGATCTTTATTACTTTGGCGGGAAATTCGAACGAGAGAGATAGAGGGAACGTGAAACGACATCCTCCCGGATGCAGAGGAGAATCGGGGAAGAGACGCGTGTGCATTATTGGGAAGTTGCTACATTGTTGTTTATCCGTGATGACTGGCAGGGGCGGAGGTTGCGAGACACGTGCCCCACCCCCCTGCTTCACTCCTTTTCCCGTTCGATTCAACCGCACCAGCTTCGGATCTTCTTGCGATTATCGTTAGTAACAGGCTCGCTATGTTATCGCCAATTCTTCTCCGTCTGCCGTACGATTTTTCGAGAGCAGAAAATTTCTGGTAAAAAAATCGATCGACGGGAAGAAGCATTTGGAGGAAAACGTGCATCCCTTACCTGAGCGTGGGTGTGTCGAAGCTCGTTTAAACAGCTGCTCCGTAACCCCTTTCGCACCCCTCTCGAGACTCTGGAAATTTTGCCAGAAAAATATTTTTCCGTTCCGCCCCGCAGCAGCCGTACGATAAATACGTCGCGTTCCCCCCTGGAAAGCAGAAAACTCCTCTGCACTCTCCGATACGTTCGTCAAATTGCCAATGAAAGTGGTGTTGCTGCACGAAGGGATTCACTTCTTTTTTTTCGTTCCGTTAACGATCGAAAATTTGCGGAAAAACTTGCGGTAGACTTCTCGGCCTCGATAATAATCGAGGCACGCGAGGAATGTTAACGCAAGCTGTTCTAACGAGCATTTCTAGTGGGTAAACGAGCTGGAAAATGCATAACGAGCGCGTTATCACGATCGAACTGCGATTTACTTGGTTTTTCAAACCGGCCGTGACTCATCTACTCGGCTAATGCGGTTTGCTTTTTTATCGCCGACAAGTCGACCCTTGAGTCTTCTTCGTTAACTAACCATTTCGTATCTAGCTCGATCCTTTACGCAAACAGTTAGTTTGTACGTTCGTTGTTTACCGCGCGGTGATAGAAAATAGAGCGTATTTTTGCTGTTTGCTTTACGATAGAATGGTAAAGAAGTGTGGATGTTCGTTCGCGGAGGAAATCAGAGAACTGACTCATCTATCGGGATATTTTTAAGGGAGCAAGGTGGTTTTCCTAGGTAGACCGAGGTATTATTTTTCCGCTCGGGATTAACCGCAACCGTGTAATCTCGAAAGCCCACGAGACAATGGCCGGTTGTTATCGTGTTTGAACGTTGGCTGTTTACTCTCGGAGAAAAACAGCGCGGAGTCATCGGTGTTTTTTTCTTCAGCAAGAAACGTGAAAAATGCTCTTGGAAAGATGACGAGGACGTGTACCGTGGATAGCGTACGAGTGACTCTCGTCTAAGGAAAGAATTGTCATTTTTTAAAATTACTCGGAAAAAATAATCGTTCCGAGTGAGAATAATCTGTGCATTCGGAGGAGCGAAAAGGAGAAAACCGTTTCGGTGGAGTTTTTTAAGGAGGAGCCGGGGTTTCCAAGGAAACGAGCGGAACGATGAATGAGACGAAGACTCGTGCCCGGAATCCTTGTTCCAGACAACGGTCCAAGGGTCCGGAGCTCGGTGAAATGAATAGAAAAGAGCAGAACGGTGGCCGAGGACGTCGTGGCCGGCCGTTCGCGGCTGCAGCGCAGCCTGCAACGCACAAATGGCGCTCCTCTATAAGGACAAACAACTGACAGCTGACCCACGCTCTCGCTGGCTTGACCCATACTTGTGGTTCATCTGCTGACATCATCCGTACTCTCCTCCCAGCATTTCACCGTGTAATTGCCGTTTTTTTACGAGCTTACAAATTTGGAAATCGAACGCGAGGAAAATGACGTTTCCCTTTTTACGACCCTTTGTTACCGCTTAACGAGAGCTATTAAACCCTTGCATCCTACGAACTGGATACTCGCAATACTTATTCCTATATTGCACTGTGCGTAGGGTGTCGTTAAATTGTGTCAACTGCCATTGTTTATGCGTAAAAACTTTCCGTTTATTTCAACGGCGCACGTTAATCCCCCAATTAATCCTCGAAAAAGTGCAATTTTGTTTAGTTACTTTCTTTCACGTTCCATTATTGCGCTATCCAGTCTACTCTGTTGCAAAAGTCCAAGTCACGGCGTTATAAACGAACGGAAAACTTATTTCCACGCACTTGGGAAATGATTGAAAAGAAAAATGAAATTGAAGGCGCTAAAGGGTTAAATCCGTAATGCAGTTGCACAGTACAAAGTTGCAAGAAATGTTAGGAAAAAGGTGGAGGACAGAAGGTAACGAATGTTTTCCAGAACTCGATCGATCCTCGCAAGCAGGAAGCTGCACGAGTCCCCGTACATTAATCTCACTTTGCCGGACATCGGGGCATTTTGTTAAGAAAAAAAAAAAAAAAGGTGGAAAGAAGAGGGAGAGGAACCCCTAAGTGACGACTTGGCGGTCAGTCGAGCCGCCGCTGGCAGTCGCTTTTCGAAATGGATTTTTTTCTCTCTCCCCTGATGCATCCCCGTTGGAAGGTCCACAGGACCGTGCGGAGGCTGCGTGCGGATTGAAGGGCTCTCGATATTCAGTGGCCGAATCCACTCCGTGCCAGTTCTACCCACAAGTCCGCGTGTTCGTTCTTTCCCGACCCCCTCGTCTTTCCCAGCCCTCGTCCTTTCTTCCTTTCGCTCCCCGGGCTTTTTATGCTCCCCGTAAATCGGGAAAACGAGCGTCCGTCTCTCTCCGACACACCCTTCTCGTTCCTTCCATCGGCTCGTTCAGGCTGGTTTTTCCAAGCGCGTGGCGCGACTCGCGTCGCTTACAATAAACACACACCTCGGGGATCGTTAGTCGGCTGTCAGCCCCGTGCATTCGACGTGAATCGAGAGCGCTAACTTTAGGGAGAGTGGAAAAAAATTGGAGGAGCAGATTATTAGACGGAAGGAGCAGGTTTAGAAAAAATTCCACGGGGGAATCAATCGGTGTTCTCGATGGGAAAAAAAAATCTTTTTTTCCCTAAGAGGGGTTGCGCAAGGTGTTACTCAATAGGAACTATCAACTAGCGTGTACACTTTTTTTCCCCTTGCTTTATGTTTCCCTCGGATTACTCGACACGGCGAGATACTCTCTTTGAAGCACCTGGCTCGTGCTTCGTCTCGAGGATCGACGATCGCTTTCCAGATCTCGATCTTCGCCTTTTCTTCCCCAAGTTTCTCTCTCCGGTTTCCTTTGGGACACTCAAAGATTGATCCGTCGTAACGGTCGTCCATGTCCACCGCTTTTTTTATACCTCGATCAGTTTATACGGTCAATTTGTCAGAGGAATCGGAGAGCTTTCTTTCCGCCAGATTTCGAACATTTCTGCATCTGGAGATTTCTAATCCTCCGATCACACGACTCCGCTGGAAACGGCTGCGAGACGAATCGAAACGGTGCGAGGTTTTCGAGTCACAGGGCGATTCTCGCGAAGGGCGCGAGAAAATGAGGGGAGTGTGGTGACCGATGACGGGACGAGAATCGGCTGGACGGAATTGTGGATCGGTTACGAGCGGTACAGACTCGTAACCTGATAAATAAGAAAGCCTGGGGTCACGGTACCACGAGAGGGGTCAACTAGTGAACAATGCCGGGTGCGCGGCCTTTTCACCCCTGGGTTAATATGCGGGCGACTAAACATCGGTACCGGACAATGCAAGATTTATAGATCGAAGCATACGTGACCATTGTCCAGTCAGATTCCGGCCCTAGGCGTCCACGAGCAGAGAGATTTTCGGGAAACGGCTGCTGCAGCCGCCGTAGAATCCGCGCGACGATTGTCGGGTGAGAAAGGCCCCGGAATCGCATTTTCACCCCACATTACGGAAAACCGGACACCCCCGGTGCGTGTGCGACCTTAATGACTTGACCAGGTCTAATAACGAAACCTTCCAACGGATTCGTGCAGCGGCGGAAAGCTGCGAATCTGTACCACTGTCAGGCCAAAATTTACAACACTTTCGTTTACTCCATTTCCGCCTCCCGAAGAGTACAGTACCCTTTTTGCACATTTACTCACGTGAAAGATTTTAATATCCCGCCAGATCGTTATTTCGCACATTTCCTATCCGTGTTTGCTTCGAGTTTAGAATTTTCTTATCAGAGAGCTACTAAAATTGGACGACGAAGTAGACGACAATTATGCAGCTAATTTTTTCAAATCGCACAGTGGGTTACCGAATTTGGTCTTATCACATCTCGGCAAGATTATCGCGCTACACGCAATTATTACGATCGACACGCGTGTAACAGAGAACAGTGTAATCCACAGGTCGTTACAAGGGATTTTCGCCAGGGGCGAAACGTTCGAGCACCATTTTTAACGGTGCAATCGGATTTCGTTCCCGACGAAACGAGGCGAACCGCGCTGCGCCGTCGATCGTTTTCATTTATAGGCTTCTTTTTTTTTTTTGTATCGACTAGCGAGGGGCGAGTCGGTCCTCAAAGGGCGGAGCATGGGGCTACTGCACCCTCCTGGCTCCCCATGCTCGCAGAGGGGTAAACGAGCGGGAGAATAGGGAGGTCACAGGGTGGCCAAGGCGCACGCGTTAATTCTGGCCACTTTTCAAACGTCCTCACCCGGCTGCGTTTTTCTTTTTTTCTCTCTTTTTCCCTTTCCTGTGTTCCTCCTCTGTGCAGCGCGATGGCCACGACACGTTCCGGAACTTGCAGCCGCAGAGAACTTTAAATCCCCTCGAATTACTTCAAATTAGAAGCACTCCAAGCCCGTGCTCTGCTAATTGCATACGTACTTGTTAGAAGAAACAAAGTTGTAAAGTTTCTCGAGACGGGGCAGATGTTTGAACAGACAGATCTTTTCGTTCTTTTCTCAGATTTTGACACTTTTTAACATTTTTCACCCTCGGAAGGCGAATGGTTTTACGGGCGAATGCAGGGTCATTTCAGCCCGTAGCAAAATTTCTATTTTACACGGGTTTCGAGAAAGAATTGGGTATTACATTTCTCCGATTTTTCTGAACCGCCTGACTTGATCGCTGTCGAGTCCAAATGACAATTGGTCGTATCACAGCGAGAAGACATGTTCCAACGAACGCAGAAATCCGCGCATCTCTGTACCTCTTCCAAAAGACACGCAGAGTAATTTGAATCCGAGTGCGAGGAAAATTCCCGGAAAATCCGCAAAAGGGAAAATCGAACGCCCATCGTCCTCTCCTCCCTTTTTTCTTTTTCTCTCGTCTTTTTGTTACGCTGCGTCGACACACGATACGACCCCAAACGCGTGCTTTCCCCGTGATTTCCGCTTTCCGCCTCAGCTGCGTCTCTCTTACCCTATTTATAGAGCCATTTTACGTATGTATATATCCGACGATCTTGAAAGGAATACGGAACCACGAGGCGCGCGCGCCAAGGTGCACGCCAGTAAATTTCCTCCTACGGATTCCTTCCACACGCAGGAGACACGCGTCGCCTTGAGAAACCGCGCACGAGCCTTCCTCCTTTTACCACTTATTGCGCTTAATCGCTGGCCTCTAAGCCTCCTAGACGTCAGCGAGGATCAGCGGCTCCTCTTAAACGCGTCCCCCGTTTCAAACTCTTCCACATTTTTACCGAGATTACTGTTAAAAAGAGTACACGAACGTCGGTGAAAGAGATTTAACAGAATAACGTCTTGACGATTTTCTTCCTACGTTCTGCGGAGATTTTGCAGATCACCACGGTAAAACGGCGTTTAAATGGAAATCCCCGACAATGGGCCGAGCCCGTGTGCCGTTAAGAATGCGTTTTAATGGACTGCGCCCGGGCGACAGTGAAAAGTGACGAGTGGCAACGGAAAAATGCGCATAAAAAAAAGAGAGAGAAGCCCCCTTCTGGTGGAAATGAAATCCGCGTCGGTTTAGGTCTTCGATCGATCGATCTACAACGTCATCCTTCGATTGTTGGCCGGCCCTCGGCGCCGACATATGGACGATCCTTAACGAGCACCACGTTTTTCCGGAAAATCGTATTATGCGCAGACTATTTCCGAAATCCTGATCAAAGTTCACAGCTGCGTCTCGTATAAATAGAATCGTAAAGTAATATACCCCCGTGGAATGTTTCGTTTACCGTGCAACGCTGTCCGAGAGAAGAATCGTCGATAATAGAATGCGGTATAAAATTTAATTGAACAGAACCACTTTCTAATGGAGAAATAATCGGTGTAAATCCGTGTCTCTTTCGAGAGGGGCTGTTGAAAAGGGTTGTAAAAGAGGTTTGAACGGGGGCCGATTATAAAGCCCCTTGAAACGTGAAAAGGTCACCTGTTGCAGGGTGGGATGTTTCAATTTTTTTTTTTACCATCGATCTCGCGTTACAAGCCGCTTGCACAATAGGTATCAACCTGTTGAAAGAAGGGGAGCTTTTTTTTCCGCTTCTATTAGACGCGGTACACCGTAGGGGAAGGGTGCGTGTGTGGAGTCGCCTTTTTTTCTATCGAGTTTTTACCATCGACAAAAAATCACCCTGCGTCGGATCGCCGGGGTGCAAGTGCAGCTACCTGCATCTCTCTGATATCCGATCTGAGAGACTCTTCCCTGTTCCTTCTACGTACGTATATTTCTCGTGGAAAAGCTTCCGGATTTATTCTCGCCGTCGAAAAGGATATACTTTTTCCTAGTCTACGCTAACCCTTTTTCTTAAATTCGTTGGAAATGGAAAAAAACGCAAAGCCGAAGTTGGAGTTGCAGTTTATATCTACCATTGCAATTGCCGCCTCGCCGCTTAACGTTTTTCTAATCGGAGAAAAAATGTTCCGAGGATAATTTTTTCCCCCCCTGGTGTAACCCTTTACCGTTACTTGGCAAAAAGCGCGTGCCCCGGGGAACCGAAATGCCTTCACTTGCGAGGGTATACGAAGGATTATCCGGACAAGTTGTCGCGTCGACAAAGACGCGGTAAAAAACTGCGGGCGCAGACAATCCAAGGGCCATGAATACTTTCCATTGGTGAAAGGATGCGCGAAGAAAGGGTTAAAAAAGCTCAGGTATCCGCTTTTTCCGTTTCCTGTTTGCACTACTGAAAAAACACTCGAGCCGAAAATTCTCGCGCGCGCGTTAAGCCTCTTTCCGTTAATCTGGAAGAAAGGGATTTTCACGTATTGTTTCACCTTTAAAAAAATCCCCTACAGTAGGAACAGTATAGGTGTTAGGTTTCTTCTACCGGCGATAAATATCGTACAATTCGTTCCTCGTACCCTTCGTACGTTTTTATCAACTCTTTCCGTTTCGTGAATTTTTCTTTCGCATCGAGCGATCTGAAAACAGATTTCCCATCGACGTGGACATGGAACAACGCGATCTTTGTTCGCTACCGACGCGAACGAGGGAGGAATACGTAAATAGCAGGCAGCGTGCGGGATGATCGAACGCATTTGGAGGAGAATCCATAAAAATACTCGTGAAGCGTGCAGGACGTCATGGGGTTCGGACAGACGGATCGTAGCCACCCTCGCAAACTGCGCCACCGTGCCTTCCCCGTCCTCGTTCAATCCCACCCCTTGCCAAATCAGAAATCTGCCGCTTCCATCTCGTTTCGAACAGCGATGGCTGATGCCCGAAGCTTCGATCTGAGGCGGATCGTGGAGAGGAAACACGTCTCTCCCTATCTCTCTCTCTCCCGTTTCATCGATCGATCGTTCCGCTGCGAAACCAGTATACCAAGATGACTAACAACAACGGACTAGCGCAAGGACGGACGTGGGGGGGAGATGAGTGACTAGGATGCCTCGCGATTCGCGTGGGATGACTATAAATGGGACATACCTATCGAGATTGCACAGGTGGAAACTCTATTTTTTTACTCATGATTAACCCTCTAGGCGTTTCGAAAATTTGCTCGCGCTGGTACTGTCGGAGCCTCGTGGTGCGCTTCCACCTAAATTCAACGAACCGAGTTTTAAAACGACACGGCCAAAGTAACAAGTCTCACTGCCGTGGTAGTGAAAGGGTTGAACAGGGGGAAATGTGTCGGGGGTTGGTGAGGGAGTCGGCGATAAAGTTAACACCAGTTTGTCAGTACGTAAGTAAACAATATATTTATCATTATCGTTATTACTAAGGCACTTGTTACCGATATAAAAATGTATGTCACAAATTATTGCCAATGAGCATATTTAAATACTGATATTAAACAACTAATTGCTTCTCGTATTATAATCTCAGATATTATGGATGCGCCACCTAAGGGGAGTCTCTGATTGACTTTGTTTCCATAGATTTTTACTTTTTCCTATGTTCTGTTTCTATTCTCTGTATTCGACTTGGCATTCAAACAAACGCTCGTAAAGTAACATAGTTTCTTTCTTTTCCTTCCATTCTTCCCTTTTCCCTTCGCGTGTCTCCTCTCCGCGTTAATGAGAAATCAAGGCACTTTTGCCGGAGAGGTGCGAGTTTAGACTAAAAGCAAAATACGGTATGGTATTATTAATATTATCGTTAACTAGCAATTAAAATAATACGTTAAATGTATCTGACCTGACACGCCTGGAAGCTATCGCATCGAGAGTAACGCATAACGCCATCGATCTGTCGCCGACGATGGTAACTTTTTCTTTTTTCGTTTCGTGGATCGCGCTTAATATTAAAGACGGAAGCATCCTAGAGCGCGTTTCGTACGAGATAACGAACAGAAAACATAGTAGACGTATCGGTAAGAAAATAGAAAGAAACAGGATTTTTGTGCCCCTAGACGTAAGAAGATTGCATAAAAATTTCGAGCGAAACTCTCTCAACCGAATAACGCGAACACCTTTCTCTCGCGAGCCACGAGTGTGCCGTTTTCTTTTCTTCCTTTTGCTCTTTCGTTGATTTCGGTGTGTCGATGATACAATCGTTGCTATCGTTACTCGACGCACCGTCGCGATAACGAACTTTGACGAAGAGAACGATGCACTCGTGATCCGAGAAAAGAACGGTATCGCGTGCACCGTAGGTTTACACGTTAAACAGAAGTACGTGTGTGTGTGTGTGTCTTGATACGTTTTGTACAAGCATACTTTTCTCGACTTACGTTCACACGACACGGTTGTTTTACACGCTTCAGGTCTACCGTGTTTTATGTTTTATTCTTTTTGCTACACGTAACTACTGTACAGCGATCGCTTTCCAAGTTCTCAGTCGAATAATACAGATAGTAACACAAAATATCGAATGAATATTACACGATCGTTTTATTACTTCATTAAAAAATAAAAAGAAAGAGGTCGAATACTCTGGGCTACTCGCACAGCCAGCGTTGTAACAGGACAAATGATCAAACCAAGCGTGCGAATAACTATGAAACGAAAGTCTAATGTTCGTCGCGTCTCCGGAACTTTTCCTTCGATTACAGAAAAGGCAGGAGAGCTCCACGGTTCCATCTTTTCCTTTTCTTTTCTTTTTTTCTCTCTTTGCCACTCGTTCAATTTGCGCCAACGAGATTACAACGATTCTCGTTGAACGACACCGTGTGCGGTTGGCAGACGTAACTGCGACGATTTAAATATAACAACGACGATGATTCGACGATCAACAAATAAACTTTAACAAGACGATTTTTTTTTTTTTGATTGTTTTCAAGAAGAAAAAAATAAAATTGCTCTTTTCCCTTTTCTCCGTTCTCTTTTGCAAAAACACACAGAAGAAAGAAAGAAAAAACGTAAAACATGGAATAGATCAGTCGGATAAAAGAATTGGTGATTGCGCGATCGTTATCACTGGGGTACCACTTTATCAAACGCGTTATCGCCGCCTTTATTTCGGACTAACGGAAAAAAAAAAAAGAAGTTACGTCAACCTCCGTTTCCTTATTTCCTTTTTTTTTTTCTTCTTCTTTTCACGACGTACAATGTATTATACGCTTAAGCTGCCATGTAACTAAATATACGTGTACGCATGTTGTTGCATCTCTCTTCACATTTTACCGAGTCGCTTTGATTATTCGGTAATTTTACCATTACTAGAAAAGGTTGTTTCACGAGAAACAGACAAAAGTACAAGATTAACGGCCTCTTTTTTTCAATCTCGTCGTTCACCCCGTTCCCATGAACCATAAAGGGAAGGTGGAAACGCGAAAAAATCCTTAAGGCTAAAGAGATATTTAAAGATAATCTATAAATATCATATACTCTCCTTTTGTAATCTTCATTATATAACTTGTATGTAGTATAAAACGTAAGAGAATTTTACAATCTAACAGTGTTTTCAAAATACCAATAACTGCAATTCGTAACAAGTATAGACTTTATATATAAAAAAAATATATATATTCATTTTGTGTTCCCCCTATCTCTCTCTCTCTCTCGCTCTCTCTCTCTCTCTCTCTCTCTCTCTCTCTCAAAGTATTTAAAAGGGTCTAAAAACGTGTTTGCCTATTTTAACAATTACCACATGTTCACATAAACATCTCGTATGGACGGTTATTGCTTTGAAAGATGACGATCAATTATCGTCGTTCTAATCGATTGCAAAGAAAAGGCACTTCGTTTAAGCATATCGCTTTGTAAAATATATAATCTGAGCATTATCGACACTCGATTGCCACATGTGTGTGTGTGTGTGTGTGTGTGTGTATGTGTGTATTCTGTGTATATATGTATATATACTTTGGACACACGATTCGAAGAAATCTGTTTCGGATCTGAATCATACACGTAACACGATTTGCTCCGTATGCCAACTTCAAAGTTATAGACAAGTGTCCGTGTGTTAAAAATGCTTCGATACTTTTAGACGTTGCCGTTGCTTCCGTAAACATCGTATAAAGATCACCGCTATATGAATCGACGAATATCGAATAAAATATCGTTTATCGAACATCATACCTTCTTCTTCCTCTTCCACTTCTTCTTCTTCTTCCTCCTCTTCTTCTTTCATTTTTCATCTCTTATATCTCATCTCTCTCTATACGTAGCGTTTTCTTTTTCATAATAATAATTGCACTTATTTCTCTCATCTCATTTCACGAGTTTTCAATGTTACGTTGAAATTCCGTGAACACATCAGGTATGGTGTTTCCTTTAAAATTTAAATCACACGCGAGATCTATGATCGTAAAAAACAAATCTGATATGTCATGATATCAGATTTCATTCTTTGTAAACCAACGTGATATAAATATAATTAAACAACAAATTACTTGTCTACTCCATACTATCGGGAAGTATATATCGAGCTTTCTTCGTTCATTGCGCTCCCCTCCACTTAACCGAGCGTTTACGCACATTAAATTATTATTACCCGACGAATATTCAGTCCTCTCTCTCGCTCTCTCTCGTACAATGCTTTAGTATAGAAATACAAACTTATATACAAAATGTG
>NW_017100142.1:509865-513133 GCF_001263275.1 Habropoda laboriosa
AAATGCACTCATGCACGCATACAAACATACATAACACTCAAACACTCTAATAACAAGAGAGAAAGAGAAAGACCCGAATATGTTTTCATTTACATACAAGATGTCCTAAGAATCTTGAGATCTATTCGGTATCTCGCAAAGATCGTATTCTTCGTTCAATTCCAATAGCACGTAACAGGTGGCAAAAAAGGCAGCGAAAAAAAGAACGACGCGGGTTTCTCGGGAAGCCTCTACGATTATTATTACGGCCTGCTCAAAATTCACAAAGATCTCTTCAGGAAGACTCGACAAGCTTGCCATGAACACTAGACTTTACGGCTTCGAACTTGACCGTTTTTTACCACCTCTGGTTGTGCTCGACAGATAACGCGAAATCCGTATTTTTCGAACCGAATACGTACGATCTTTCGATTGCAACGTCAACATTTCTAGGACACCCCGTGAATGTTCCTGTATATACGTCTGTTGTATATACGTTGAGCATAGCGCGTTGTAATTAAGGCTCCGTTCTTCTACTTAAACTTTAAAATTTTTCTCGTTCACGTGCGTTATTTTCTTTTTTTCTTTTTTCTGTTTTGTTTATGGAATAGTCGTTACTTTACTGGTAAGATCCGTTAGAATCGTTCCATTCAGTTTAGACGTATTGAAACTGCAATTTTTTTTATCGAGTCGATTTCAGAAATTGCTTGCCTGTCATAGACAATCTCCCTCCCTCCATACTACAGCCACGTCAGCACGTTTTCAGGTTTTGTCGTATTGGGGTTTATCAGCGATTGCACGTCGTCCAATATATCGCTACTAAAGTCTTCGCTCAACTGGAAACAAAGTTAAAAAGGGACAAACTGATTGATATTTGAAACACTCTAATACTTCTTAATTATACACATGTTTTGTTCTGTTTGTTTTTAATTTCAATAAGCACCTGTAACGATGGAACAAGATCGTCGGTCGAATCGATATTATCGCTCAGAGTAGAGAGATCTGGGGTCTCCATGGGCGCACCTCCATCTTCAAGAGAAAACGAGAAAGAAAGGAAGAGAAACGTTAAATCTGAAGAAACGCGAGGTTTTTCGTTTGAAAAGATCGTTGCATAAAAAACAAGATACATCATCTCACCGCTTGTGCCATCCATGTTGTCATCGATGTTTGCGAGAAAATCTTCCGGGGTATGAGGAAGAGAGTAGGCAGAACCAAGACCTAAACCGCTGTCCGCGCTTTCCTGACGCGCGTGTTGTTCGTTGATTCCCGATAAGAATGGATCCATGGCGGCGTCAGTGGTGCTCTGTCGAAGCATCAGCTCTTGCTACAGGTAGAAACGGTGTGGCTTGGTTATCGTCGAAAGCGAACCGCGATCGAACACTACTCTCTCGCCTACACACTCACCTGACGCATTATTTCCTGTTGTCGTTGTTTGAGACGCTCGCGTTCCATCTGTAGCGACTGGAGGCGAAGTTTCTGTTGACACGCTTGCAATGTTTGATTACTCTGAATACCACCACCTGTCGGTTGTTGCTGTTGAAGCCAGTTCTGTGGTAACATTGCACCAGAAGTTGGAGCCCTTTGTAGATGTGTCGCTGAAACATGGAATATCTTCTCTGTGAAAGATGGTACGACCTTTCGAGCGAAACCTACGCAAAATATGCCTCGCTGAGAGGCATCGCGCCCCGATCCTGGCGAACGAAACTTACGGATTCTCGGATCGAACCAGGATGTGGTGCGTGTTTGATGATTGATGAAGTAGATTTCTCCTTCAGGAGTACGCGCCTGCTCCCATCCGTCGGGCAATGGACCTAGAGAATTGGTAGCGCCGGTCGAGGATTTGCCATTGTCGACGGCGGCAGCCACGGCCGCCACGTTCGCCGCGGCCGCTGTTTTTCGTGGATCTTCCCATGTCGTGGTCCGCGTCAGGTGGCTGGAAAATAAAATTATAACACGTTTAGACGTCGTGCTATTTTGTACGTATAGCGTGGCCCCGTGCAGAAACTGAATACGCCACGGCACGTACAGTTATCCACATATAGTAGGCGCATTCTAAAAATAGTTCCATTCAAAAGACGACGCGAAGGAGTAACAGCAGGCGCCTAGCGGTAGTTAGCACACGAGTTTTAACGTCTCGAATAAAACGTATTTCACGAAATTTTCCGATCGTCCATTTACTACACCACTTTCGATCGAGACCGTTCTCTCTCTCTCTCTCTCCCTCTCTCTCTCTCTCTCGTACTTGTTCATTCTTGGTATCGGTTATCGAGGAGTCGAAAATACAAGAAGCCTTCGAACACATCATATTGTATTTTCACGTCGGTTCGCGGAAACAAAACCGGCCATCCATCCGTTTTCAGAAGTTACCGCGTACACACGCAGAGTGGCTTGGATACGCAGAGTGCATGGGTCCTTGAAATCGCGCTTGGCGCTTGGTTCGCCTAATTCACCGAATCTCTCTCGTTTCTTCTAATTAAACGACGAAACATCCGGTTTCATACGCGAAGGAGAGGAGGCTGCGTATAGTGGTGGTTTGGTCCGAAACGGCTTTAGTTGGACGAAAACACTACGTTTCTCGGTCGACAAAAATAGCGGCTAATGGCTGTGATTGCCGATCCCGTCGTTCTTCCCTCTAGCTAAACGTATTTACCATACTCGCGTGTCATTTTTCAAGCTGGGAGGAAGTGGAAAACACTACACCGTGTGCCTTCGCCGCTCTTACGTATATACCTCGGTGAAACGAATACCTTTGCGAACCGGCTACCTTGCCTGACTCCAAAGAAATTTTAGACAACGTTGAAGCATGCGGCGCACACGATTAATACGACACCGTCGTATCGAGGAGGAAAATGTTAATAAAGGCGAGTTGTTGGCGTTTAATCGAGAAACATAGATTCTGCCAAATGTCACTCGTTTGAATTCCCCGCACGATGACTTAATGCGTTTCGCTTAAGTCATCGGCGAGGACATAAACAAGTTGTCTAAATCGGCACGGGATTCTTCTTCGCCGGTATATCCCCCCATTGGCCAGGAACAAATCTTCTTACACGGTTAATAATACCCCGCGGAACAGAACGCGTTTGACGTAGTTTTAACATTAAGAGCATTATCCAATCGGGATATATCTGATCGAGCGTGTTAAGCTGTGCACAGCTCGTTTCCCGAGCCCCGGATCGAGGAACAGAGAGCTTTCTTCGTGTTTACCGCGATACTTCATCTTTGGAAAATCTCGCGAGAAGTGAAGAAAGGAATCGACTCTTTTCCGAAGGACTTGCCCAGCCTAGCGGCA
>NW_017100142.1:513507-514236 GCF_001263275.1 Habropoda laboriosa
AAAGAGAAAAGAGATAGAGAGAGAGAAAGGAGAAGAAAAGTGAGCGAGAGAGAGGTAAGCAAGCAAGCAAGCAGGCAGGCAGGCAGGCAGGCAGGCAAGCAGGCGAACAGGCAACCAGGCAACCAGGCAGGCAGCTCGAGAGCATTGGAGAATTACAAGAGGGTTTCTGTGTGGCGCACGGCATACGGACTACGATGTATTTTTACTCCGGACATCACGGCGCCGGACAACTCGTAAATAGACACTCTCGCACCGACGCTCTCTTTCGCCTGCCTGCTCTTCTCTCCCGTCGTCGTCGTCGTCGTGGTCGTGGTCGTGGTCGTCTTCGTCGTGGTCGTCTTCGTCGTGGTCGTCGTCGTCTTCGTCGTCGTCGTGCCCGTGCTCGTGCTCGTGGTCGTCGTACAGTTCGCGTTGCCTCCCTCTTCTGGCACCCTCTTCCCTCGGAAAGCTACCTTCGAAAGAGACTGAAACGACAAGCGGCCTAGTCCCTTGGCTTTATCACCAAAACAACCGAGTACAGTTAACACGCTATTTTAACGGGCCCCCTTGCAAACATCTTACTTCTTTCTTTCTTCCTTCCTTCCTTCTTTGAACATTCTACGGGATGATACAGAGAGAGAGATAGAGAGGAATCCTCCAAGTCTTGAAATCGACCATCACGATTCTATTTTTTAACGCGGCGAGATGATTCTACGCCTCTTCAAGTCGGAGCGCCACAAGTATCGATAA
>NW_017100142.1:514288-519929 GCF_001263275.1 Habropoda laboriosa
TTGAATGAACGGAGCAACGCGTCGAGACGCGACACGACACGCGGCGTATCAATTGAGAATCTTCGTTTCGTGACCGTGTAAATTTTGTAGGCGAAATGCGCGGCGCGAGGCGTCGCCGGCCACGATGCAGCACGCTGGATACGTGTAAACACGTAGAGAAATACGAAAACAAGGTTCGTGGACGAATTAGAATATCGCGGAAAATACTGGTGGCACTAATATACGAGCAAGGAAGAAAGTGGGTTACCCGTTAGTTGCCGTAGGTTTAGATTTAATCGGCCACCTATCTTGCACAACTTGCAAGTATGTATCAGAAGTGATAAGGCAGTTTGGACTCGGTCCGAACACCGTGAATTCGTTGACATTCGTTTGCCAGCGCACAGAGACAGATATTCATTCCACGCCCATAGCAAAGTAGAAAACGTGGAGGAACGGTGGTCGTTAATCGCGAAGCCGAAGGAAGCCCCGAGGACACTCGCGCTGCCTTGAACTTTCGATACATTCGAGGTATTCCCGGAGATTTGTCCTCCTATCTGGCATTCGCGCCCAACACTCTCGGTCTACAGGTGTGTCGGGGTCTTTAGCCTCTGCTGTGGCCGAGTAAAAACCGCGTCGATCCTCTCTCAGACGCTTACGCGAACAACGCGTATTATAATGGTTGAGCGGGAAAGAGCACGGCCTACTCTCCCTGCCTCCTTCCTATCCGTGTGTATGCAAGTGTGTCGAATGCAGTGTGGCCATCGAGCAACACACGCACAGGGCACATTGTAAAATACAAATAGATCGAACGTGACGTACGCGTAAAATAAAGTCTGCTGCTTTATCTCGCGTTTTTTTGCTCCTTCTCGCGTCACGAATGTTATTTATCACGCACCACCTTTCCGCTTATCGAGAGGAACGTCTCTTTCGAGAGACGAGGCGGTAAACTCGACAACGTGGAAACCTTAAGTTCCACCCTTTGCACTCCCGAGAAATAATTAGAAATGTTGCTGCTATTCGTCGTTCGGATTGGAAAGTTTCTAACGAAAGACTGAGAGAAGCTAGACGACGAGGTGAAACATCAGAGGAAGGGAAAAAACGCGTGTCCGCGTTGTCGAACTGACCCTGAACACAACAGGATGCCGATGTCGCACGCGTGCGAGCGCGCGCAACTTTCACTGCATTCGAAAATGCATACTAAACGTCCTCGAAATGAATTTACGAGCAAACACCGGCCGGGAGCTATCGAATCGCTGCCGTCTCGCGGACTGTA
This sequence comes from Habropoda laboriosa, assembly GCF_001263275.1. Classification (NCBI taxonomy): domain Eukaryota; kingdom Metazoa; phylum Arthropoda; class Insecta; order Hymenoptera; family Apidae; genus Habropoda; species Habropoda laboriosa. The sequence goes on from NW_017100142.1 coordinate 515,541, forward strand.
CTCGAATGTTGCGGCTGTTATCGAGGGAGATTCGCGGCTGCCACGAGGAAGTAGCCGCGGATCAATTGCCATTAACGATCACGCTCTCCGTGCAACCGTTCCGATTCCTTGGAAAGAAAAATATCTTTCTCTGGAATAGAAAATATTTCCGCGCAATTCTTCAAATTCTCCCCACTCTCTCTCTCTCTCACTCGCTCGCGAGAATTACACGGGCCAATCGAAGCCTATTTTAAGCTCCGTTATCTATAGAATCGTTCCGATTTTCCCGGAAATCGACGATTCGACCGGCGAAAAATTGCCGCCACCGTTGGCGAAACAAGCTCGATAAACGAGTATACGTCTGTCCGTAGGAGCGGCGAGGTGCGCGCCAATTCCACGTATAAAATGTGACTCTGCTCGTGACTAATGTTTCGTCAAATGATACAGTTGATGGAAAACCTTGGATGCCTGCTCGTCTTGCGTCTCCCGTGTGTTCACCTGGCGAACGAAACGTGTTTCCTCGGGCTGCCAAGAGGCAGGCTTTCGTTCGAAACGAGGCATCGACACATCCATATAGGAGGCGCGCGAGCACGCTCGTACACACGATAAGAGGTTGGCTGGGCTGTCTCTCGCCTAACAGAGGAGAGAGAACGGCCGTACGTAGCTGGCTGTTTACGTCCAGCCGCGATGAAACGCGAAGAATAAAAAAAAAAGAAAAGAAAAATCCCGTCCGCGGAGAGTCGTTTCGTTTCGACGGAACACTCTGTTGCCCTCCTGCTCCTCCTTCTCCTCCGCCACCTCCTCCCCCTCCTCTACCACCTCCTCCTCCACCACCTCCTCCTCGCTGGTATGTAATACGCGAACCTAGCTAACGGGACCGACGTATAACATTATACGGCGAGGTAGCGCGCCAACCACTGCAAACGAAAAATTCGAGGAAAAAAGACGGAATGACTTTAAACCTTTGACTGGACGTAGCAGAGTTCACATTAGAGGTTTTCGTTGAAAAAATTTCCAGAGAATCTTTCCCTTTTTTTATTCGATGACCGTCTGTTACAAAGAAGAAGAATCTAACGCTGTGTTCGAGCGAAGAGTGAAAGAACGAGACAAAGGGTTAAAGCCTTCCACGGACATTGATAAGCTTCCCTCGACGTGATTTGATCCTACGGTGGTGTAACGAGATGGCAACGTTTAACCGGCCTGTCGTTCTGCCAGCCGGTCATCTTTTGTCTTTCACAGTTTCTCGTTAATTTCCAAGCGCAGAATATAGAATACACCTGCCTGGCTGGCGGACTGCGTGGAAAACGGAAGAGTAAAAAGGGTCGAGGCGAGGCGAGGCGAGGCGACACTTCCTAGAAGGATTTCGAAGAGTCAGTTTGTTCGCGGCTCGAATCACGTTTCAATTACGCAAATTAGATTCTAATAAGTCCCGCTTCTGGATAAGATCCAAAAGCTCGGGCGAGAGAGACGGCGGCCCGAGAGGTAATTGGACGAACGGCCGGGAAGAGGAATAAGAGAGAAGACGCGGTGCCGTCACGGCAGTCATTACTGCATAATACAACAACCGTGCGCCTCGCGGTTGGCTGCACTTCTTTTACCATCGGGCATTACCGGAGGAACTCTCCGCGTGCAGCGAGCGCGCGCGTTACGTCTATCGAGAGAATGCCTTTTTCCTCTCCTTCTACATCGCCACCACGATAAATTCACGCCGCCGCCGCCGCCGCCGTCACTGTGACTCGTTGTGTATACACTACCTATAACGATTAAACGATATTTACGTCGGATCACACACGAGGTCTGAAACGGCTATAAACTTCGATTGGAGAACCTGAGGCTCGATAAGCTGGTAGATACTGGGTGGCTACTGGCCAATGTACAGGCAAATGTAATTATTCCAACAGCCGCTCCTTTCTTTCCTTCGCCTTTTCATTCCGCTTCCTGCATTGCAAATGAATTAGGCGTTACAGAATATATCCCTAGAATGGAAATGTACAACACACTTTGGTTCTCTCTGTCGTGGATGAGAAAAATATAAATGAAGGATTATCGGTGGTCGTGGATAGAAAAGCACTTGCAGAACTGCCGAACCTGTACATAGAAAACGCTAGCTGGAGATCGACGGATAGATCGTCTAATTACGCCTTTACGTAACATTTTCTTCGCGCACAGAGAGAGAGAGAGAGAGGAATAATTAAGGTGCGCGATTAAATAACGATTAACGAGAGTTGCATGTGCTCGTAAAAGAAACGTCAAGGATGCATTATCTTGGAATTGTTCGATACCTATCGACGAGTTTTACGACTTTCACGATGCTATCTGAAGCGGAGCTCGTCGCCGCGCGACGTCCATTCGAGTTTCACACGGGTGGAATCGCGAAACGTCCAAGAGTGAGCACTGTGCAACGTAAACGGAAACGATTTCCCTCGAAGAAATTCCCCTTGATACCGCTTTCCTATCTATCCTTCTTTTTCTTCTTCGCACTTCGTTCAATTTCAAGGTGTAAAATTCAAACCGAAGATTATTATTCTTCGAGAGTAGAAAAATCGAAGGGGATTCTCCGAAACGTAGTTCCTGGTATTCCGAAAAACCGACCTGCCTTGTGGTCCGTTCTCACGATTTTTAGCGGCCGGTAGGATTCGCAGGTGAAACAGAAATAGACGGGGTTCGTTTCGAATGGTAAACTCAGGTAAGTCTCTGTGAAAGAAGACGCACGCACGCACGCACGCACGCACGCACGCACGAGAAGGGCGACAGGAGAAATTCTCAAGTTTTTTCCATCTTCTCTGCGAGCGAACGTTCCTCTGGCGGTTGGCAAATAAGAAAAGGAAAAGGAAGAGAGAGAGAGGAGAAGATAGAAATACTTGGAAACGAAAGGAAGAACAATGCCCGGTGAACGGGGAACGCGAATGAAAGCCCTCCTTGAATCGGCTTTCAGACGAGCGCGTTGAAGAGAGGCGAGACGATGAATATTTACAAAAGCACAGGTATGTAACTGAATGAACGAGACGAGAATATACCCCCGCCGCCTTCTGTAAGATATATCACCGTTATCGGGCGGGAAGGAAGCGTTATCGATTATCGCCTGGGTATATATCTCGACGTGACATCAGCCGTTCGATCAACGAAATCGTAATCAGACATCAAAGCAAACGAGGAGGAAAGTGTAACGCGGTCGATCGATCAAGAAAACACGTGAACTCATCAGAGAGAGACGAAAGATGTCGGTCATCGTGACTGAACAGAAAACAATATTCTCCAAGGCGATGTACTGTACTATTTGAAAAATTGTCAAAGATAAGAAATGAGAGAGAGAGACGTGCGAGCCGGCGAAAGACAGGTGGGTGGAAGGAGGTGACAAAGCACACGGGGAGCGTTTCCCACGACAGGTGACACGTGGGAATCCTAGTCACGGCGCAGGTGGATCAGGTTAAACGAGCGAGATGGAAGAGGAAAGGGGGAAGGGACTGTGTGCGGAGAGGTATCGGGTAGGCGGCACGGGATCGACGAGGAAAGCAAGACCAGAGGAGAAAGATGAGAGAGAACGGAATGGCGGGGACCAAAGGGGGGGGGGGGGGGGGGGGGAGAGAAAAGGAGGAACGAAGAAACAACGATGAGTAAGTCGAGGTGGCGATAAAGACAGTAACGGCCTTGAGGTATGTGGGACCTCGACACGGCGAAAATGTTGAGCAGACGTCACGCAACGGCGTGGATTGCTCCGATCTGAGGTTGATCTAAGGGAACGATCGGGTTTTCGGATAGCAGCACGTCGCAGTAGGATCCGTCCATTAGGAGATACGGTTAATAGCGACGAATAAGAGGGGTTGCAAAGGTAATTACTGCAAAGGTAGGTTTCGATGTTTTGAGAAAATGTGAGGTCCGTGTTGAGCTAGGTGTGTCTTCCTTTCCTATCTTCTCGTTCGGATAATGCCTTAAGAGGATCGGCGAACGTGAAACTTGCGTTTATCGAGGAAACCTTAAGAGCGTTCGTGGACGAGGATTCCGTTCATCCTAACTGTTGGGGTCGTGAACGATTCCGTGGACATCGAATGATTCCAAGTAGTCGGTGTAGTTTGGTTATCGGCTTGAAATCGGGATAAAGCATTAGCGGTAAAGGGACAGAGAGATAGAAGAGGAGGGGGGTTAAAAGAAAATGCGTACAACTAGAATAGAATAAGAGAAGAGAGAAGACTCACTTGAGGAAGTAGATCTGTCCCTCGGGGGTGCGCGCCTGTTCCCATCCATGCGGCAGGGGACCCAGGTCGTCGACCGTACTGATGACGTCGTAGCTGCGTTGCTTCTGGTGATGGTGGTGACGCGCGTGCGGCTGGGGCGCGTGCTGAGGCGCCTGCTGGGCCGAGGCGTACGTTTGTTGAAGCGAAGCCGGGCTGCTGTGGGCGCGAGGATGAGCGA
>NW_017100142.1:520102-532449 GCF_001263275.1 Habropoda laboriosa
TGCTGTACCAAACGCCGAATCCGCCGAATTCTCCCGGGAATGCGAGATCGAGGGACTCTTGCTGCCCGTCGACGGTGGATTGAAGAAGGAATCTGGTAGATTGCGCATGCGCAGTGGTACTTGCAGCGGACGCTTCGAGTCTGGCTTCAGGACGCTGTCGAACAGCGCCTGTAGATCCGATTCAGAGTTTTGATCGATCCTTACCACGAGATTACTCTTCGACAACTGGTCCACGTCCTGGTTCAGCGCCATTTTGGATCACGCACTCTAACGCGCTTCGTTCGTCTCTTTCTCTTTCTAGCCCTGTCCTCTGTCTCTCCTCGTGTCCTGTACACTCTCTGTCGCTACCTTTCCTTCTTCTTTATTTCCGTCTCTCTTTAGCTACACACCGTTCCTTTCCGTTGCTTCACTCCTATCCTATCTCGTCTCGTTCCTGTCTTTCTCTTTCCTCACCGTTCCCAATCTTCTCTTCTCCGCCGCCTCTCCCTCTCTCCTCTTCCCTCTTTCTCCCTTTTACGCGACGTTTGCTGTTGTCTTTTACGACGGTGTACACCTATGGGCATTCGTGCACCGCACACCACCAGTCTCTTCTCTATTCGAGCTGTACACACCGTCTCGCTCTCCTCCGTCACTCCTCGGTTCCTCGACAACGCAATACTTTCCTCTCTGTTCCACCTGTGCGTTTCGCGAGAGACAACAAAACAAGCAGGACAATGCCGCCGCCGCCGCCGCCACCGCCGTCGTCGCTGCCGCCGTCGTTGCAACTACCACGGGGTCCCCTTGTACCGGTACCTTCGACAATACCCTCGGATTTCTCCACGAGTTACGTCTCCTCCACCTCTTACCACGATATCGCGCACCAGGAGAAATCGACTCGTTTTGCTAGCCGGCCGTCTAGCAAACGAGTGCTAGCATTCACCGTGCGTGGACACGCGATTACGTACAGGGCCTAGAAACTCCCGTGTGTTCAAGTGGTGCCCGATTTTCTGCGCCATCTGACGATCCTTCCTCTTAGCAAATCACACTGGCGGTACTTATGAAAACAAATTATTTTACGAACGTGCCAAACCAAACTTGCTATTTTACTAATTTTCTTACTTTTTCAAAAGTTGTCCGTTGCAATTCCTAGATGAAGATAAAAAAGAAAAGGGCTGCATCGATGTACTTTTACTTGATGCCACTTCAATTCTCTCTCTTTTCTCGATACTAACTTTCTTTAACTCTTCCGCACCACGATCCTCTTTACTCTGTTAACGATTGCAAAAGCCTAAAATAATATATTTCTCTCAAGTACCGTTTCGACAATTGCGTGATCTTGTATTTTAAGTACAGTTCGCAAAGTTTAGGATGCTGCGACGCATGCGTTCTAATTGGTCGACGATCAGCCGAACCGTTCTCAAACCTACAACTTCTATATTCAATTTGCATTTATCGAGTTCGATATATTCGCCGACAGTCTTGTTTATTTCAAGTTATGCGATCGATTAATTCAAGATAGAAATTTTCTTCCGTACGTTGTTCCTTGATCTTGTCGATAGAACATCACCAAGGAAGATACGCATAATCAATTCGTATGGAGTCTGAAATATTTTCTCAGCTCTACCATCTACAATATTAGATAGTTGATGGTTTCGATATTTCGGTTGTGTGGTTACTTTAATTTATTGACAAAAATGTAACACTTCTATTTTAAATTGACTATGTTTTTACAACCGGAATGATATCTGTTTTATCTACATTAAGTTATTTGTGTAAATATTGAAGGTGTTTTTATTCAAGTAAGAACTCGTTGACACGAAAAGCGAAAATGTCTTCGAAGAGGTATTTAATTGTTTTTACTTCGTGTTTTTAAACTTGCAGAACTTTACGAACTTGCGGATGGAAGTTATTTGTAGCTAGGAGGAATCGTCTCTCGATCCTTAGCGCATTTCGCTTGTTACACGAAACAATTGCACTGTATCGATTCTTTGTTTCTTTGTTAACCTGAACGATCAATTTAGTCACATTATTTGTTATTCTTAACATTACCATAACCTTTTTTTAATAAATTTGAACAATATTATTCTTGCATATCTATTCGTATCTCTCGTATTTATTAGAACCATTTACCTGATACATTCGTAATTAAATATTAAGATAAAGTAACACATCTATATGTAGCACAGCACTTATCTTTAAAATGCCTGGTACATTGCAATTTTTACTCTAGTAAAAATGAAGAAGGTCAATCTAAATGTTGTTTGCTTGTATTATTTTATATATCACAATGATGGGAATGGCCTAGATTTAATCAAAAATTCAACTGCTTTTTTAGTGAATTAAAAAAGTTGTCAGAAGAAAGTTTAACTAGACAACCAGAAGAAGTGTTTGATATAATATGCAAGTTAGGAGAAGGGTTTCATATTTTATTTATCTAGATCCTATGGATCAGTTTATAAAGCATTACATAAAGAAAGTGGACAGGTACTTGCCATTAAACAAGTGCCTGTTGATACAGATTTACAAGAGATTATAAAAGAAATTTCTATCATGCAGCAGTGTGATTCTCCATATGTTGTTAAATATTATGGAAGCTACTTCAAAAACACAGATTTATGGGTAACACTATTGTTTGAATAGAAAACACTATTTTTCATCTGGTTTCGGCCAATATTTATCAGGGTGCCATTTCACAGATTGTAATGGAATATTGTGGAGCTGGTTCTGTTAGCGATATTATGAGGTTAAGAAAAAAGACCCTTCAAGAAGATGAAATAGCAACAATTCTTAGTGATACCTTAAAGGGTTTAGAATACCTTCATTTAAGAAGAAAAATACATAGAGACATTAAAGCAGGGAATATTTTACTCAATAATGAAGGGCATGCAAAATTAGCTGACTTTGGAGTAGCAGGACAATTAACTGTAGGCTATAGAAAATTTATTCAGATCGATTATTTTCTTGGTAAAATACAAATTAATTTTCAACAATTCTTCTAGGATACAATGGCAAAACGTAACACAGTTATAGGAACTCCATTTTGGATGGCTCCAGAAGTGATACAAGAAATTGGATACGATTGTGTTGCAGATATATGGTCCCTTGGTATAACTGCTTTAGAAATGGCAGAAGGCAAACCACCATATGGTGACATACATCCAATGAGAGCAATATTTATGATACCAACAAAACCACCACCTAGCTTTAGAGAACCTGATCAGTGGAGTTCTGAATTTATCGATTTTGTCAGTGGGTGCCTTGTTAAAAATCCAGAAGAAAGAGCTACTGCAACTGAGCTTTTAAATCACGAATTTATAGGTAGAATTTTCACACATTTCGCACATTTCACACGATTTATTTAATACGACACATTTTATTACAGGTAATGCCAAGCAACCAAGTATTCTGAGTCAGATGATAGCAGAAGCTCATGAAATACGGGAAAAGCAAAGCGCGCATCGTGCTCATGTTATCAATAATGTGGCAATCAAAAATCAAAACCAAACAGAAGATTCGGTATTTATCTATATTAAAATTCATTAGAAATCGTATCAGATATATGTACACTAATACTCTTAACGAACATTTAATCTCTTCTATAAGGATGAAGAAGACTGTAGCGGAACAATGAAACCTCTACCAGAAGATACAGGAACTCTAGTACCGAGTCATGATCTTCCAGATACGGGTACACTTGTTTCCGCGATGTTAGACTTGGGAACAATGGTTATTAATAGTGATACCGACACCGAAGCAACTATGAAACGTTGGTAGAAATAACTTCCTAGTGAAACGTGAAATATTTCATTTCACGTTGTTATTTCTAACAATGATAAATATTATTTATTTGCAGGACATAATACAGGGTCAGTTGAGTCCGGAAAGAAATATCGGCCGTTATTTTTAGATCATTTTGATAAAAAAGAAGCACCTGAAATAGGAAAGGTAGAATTCGTATTCCGTCTTCGCCTATTGCATTTTAATTCTTAATTTTGAATTTTATTTCTTACCTATTAGGGCAATGGACAAATACTTGGGGCACATAATCAAGATAACGAAAACAAATTAGAATTACGAAGCCCTACAGAATCTCAGAGGTTTCAAAGCCACCTGCAATTGCAGCTTAATCAAATTTCTCACCCTGTACAAGAACAGCCTCATAATAACATATCCAAGTTCCAAAATGTCTTCACAGAACGTGATTTCGACTTCGTAAGTAATAAATAACTTGTAAACTTTCACAGAAGGTCAAAAGTAGATTAACGTTTCTTTTAGTGTTTTAATATTTTTTTAAGTTAAGATCCAAAAACACTTTAGGCATCATTAAAAAAAACTTGAATATAGATAAACAACCATATCCTGCAGCTGAAGTTTCTCTCATACGAGGAACTACAGCAACGAATGGCTAATCTGGATGCAGAAATGGAGAGGGAAATTGACGAGCTAAGAAGAAGGTACCAAACGAAGCGACAACCGATTCTTGACGCCATGGATACCAAGCGGAAGCGTCAGCAAAACTTCTAACAGTTTGGTTACCTTTTTTATGCAAATAAGTGTGATGATGATAGATAAAGGGTGTACAGTTGTATAAATGAATAGATTTTATTCACCTCGTTCTTAGTTTCACCAAAGAGAAGGACATTGTTCGCTAACTAAAAGTTTCCCTGCAAAGTGACGTAATAATAACAATTAAAAGTAGTTTCTCTTTCTCAAACAATGTTCTGTGTCTCTTTGCGAATTAAGAACGAGTAACTAATACTAGCCAATAGCCTCACGTCACCAATGTAAATTATTTTACATGATTTAGGTGAACAAGTAATCATTATACTTAATTTTTTATCATTATGTTTATCTATGTACTGTTATTATGCTATGCTTATAGTGATATTATGAAATCCCTTCAGCATTCTTTAGAAGCTAGAACTATGGGGAAAAATTGAATGCGAATGAAAATAAGTAGAATGCCATGTTTGCTATGTTCTTTTTGGTGGAAAAAGAAATCAGACGAGCGTCCATGAGAAATTGATATTCGGTTTTCATCTCACACTAGTCACCTATTATGCCATTTATTTTATCCATAATGTTACATTATCAACGTCATCACTCATACGAAACACATGCATGGAGGTCATCCCGGAAATATATTTATAGTCTTCTGCGCTAACATATTGTTTACTTGTCAAGCAATTTCAGATAAGTTAACAAGCTTAGAACATATTAAAGAATTTACTCCTTCTTTACTGCCATAGGTGTATTACGCGTTTACCTATTGATATAATTTAGTTACGAAATATTCGATTTTAAAGTTTTGTGAACACAAGTCGTGAATTGTTTGGTAGTATTTTTGTACCATGCAAGATTACAGCGAGAGTGATAGTATCTCAATGTGAAATATTCGATAAATTAACTTACTGAAATTAGTCTTCCGTATTAGAATGTATTTTGATATTTCAATAATTTGTTAAGTCAGTATTTAAATTGTTGAGATAGTCGTCATGAAGTAATGGGGCAAGACTTGTAATATTTTTTAGATTTGTATAAAATTTTTATTCTATTAGAAAACACAGCTTTTAAATCATTATTATTTTTTTGCATCAGTAAATTTTTCAACGCATAGTTGCATGAGTCATACCGGAGAAATAATAACGCGTGTACGTACCGTTAAGAATATTATGACATAGTGGAGTAATTCTTTGCTGACGTTGGGCTATTTTACAAGTAGCGGAAATAGATTTATAATACTTAAATGCTATAGCCAGAACTGACTTTTCTGTTTATTTAGGAAGTAACAATACAGAATAACAACATATTTTTGATATAGAAGATATGCACATTATGGTCGAAAGAGATTCAAATATTAATTATTAAATCCAGTCTTTATATGGCCCTACCATGACACACAGCATTATTAAAACAATAACATTGGGTTTCACCGTTAATAAGAAAAGCAAACAATTGAGTTGTACTCTCGACAAATATCTTTACTGTTTGAGAAAGAAATAGAGCGCACCACTCACCGCGACATACGTGTTGCAGTAATTTAACGGAAATAAATGAATTTTACTCGTGCAGAGTTACACATTCGATAGAACATAAATACGTTTGTAGTAAAGAAATTTTCTATGTTCATCTTCCACGTGTATTACTAAAATCCAGAAGAAAGAAAACACAAAAAAAGGAAGAACATGCGGAAGTGATATTGTAAAAAATAGTTATGCATTTCCATATAATTACCTATTATCCAACAATTAAAGAACACGATGAAATTCTTTTCTAGGAAAACTTAAATAGTCCATGAAATAGGGATCTATAATATTTATAAATATAATGTACACATGTAGAAGTCTATTTCATAGGACAATAGCGAACGTTTTTATTTTTCGCATTAGAAAAATACTATCCTTTTATATTACCATTTACAATTATTTGTTTAGAAGGCCGTTCTAATCTTACATTTTTCTTATAAATTGTACCATTCTCTATATGTTTGGGCAAAATATACAGACTGAAGGCAGAAATTTGTCTTTCCAACAAATGATTACCTATCTAGCTGGAATTATAATCTCATTATACAGCGCAATATATGAATTACTCCCATTTAGTATTAAAATAAAATATATTAATTTTCATTTAAGGTAACAAAATAAATATAATTGTTAATATAAGACACTGCCTTTTACGTATTTGATTTGAACAATAATAAAGTATTATGTGTACTATCATTTATTTCAGTTTTATTTATTTATTTCATTAGATATTTGCACTAATTTTTTAAATTATTTTTACATTTTTTGATCATTACAATAAATAACATTTACATAAAATCTTGAACCGAAATTCTTTTTTTATGCTTTTATTATTAACAATATATTTATATATCATACAAAACATTGTTACAAATTCGTTAATATTTCATTTTTATATTACTTTCTCTCTTTATTTAAATATTAAAAATAATTTATAAATTTTTCGCGGTTAGTATCAGTAGTATCGTATCGATAAAATGCTCATATAAAATGCCCAATATAAAAATGACACATTTATTTGGTTGTGCATCACGTGAGAAACGGATAAATTTTTCTCCGATTATATCGTAGCAAAAATAGAGTTGTTTGTTTTTTTCATCTCATAATTCCAGTTAATGTATTCATAAATCATCATCTCCGATCATGTGAAATGCATTATTTTCCATAACATCATATTCCAACGTTTGTCTCCCTTGAACTTTATCACTGGCGTTACTTTTAACATTATTGAACTTTTTTATTTTTACTACTGACAATCTGTCTGCAAGTTTCTTCATTATTGGTTCTGATTTAGGTGATTGTTTAATACAACGACCCTAAAAAGAAACGCAATAGTATAAGTAAATAAAATACAAGTCTTTTCAGGGGAACATACCTTTTTATTTTCTTCAGATTCTTCGTTGGAGCTTGCTCCCATTGTAACACTTTGCCCATCTCTCATAACATAGGTCCAAGATTTTTGTGATATCTCCTATAAACGAATTGGAGAATATTTTAGGGAGAATAATTTTATTTAGCAATTGATAGTATTTTTTATTAACCTGAGTCTTATTACTACCAACAGTCTTTGATATTAATTCATCAATCATAGCTTGCAAGCATACGGACATTAATATAGCTTGTTCTGAAGTAATTGTAACCCATTGTAACTGATTTTTAGCCATTAAATATTCGAAAGATAATTCTAAACTAAAATCGTCACTTTCCTCGCTCCCTCTTTCGAGACCCTAAAATTAAAACAATATGAAACAGTACAATAATAAAACATTTCTTCCCCTTGTAATTACTTACATTTTGCAACGTAGTTATACGCCAGCAACGCATTTGCGAAACATTAAACATTTCTTCGTATTGTTCCCCATCAGATAATATCCGCAAATTTAATTCATTTCTACCTATGGCAACTAGTACTTTCGAATCTGGTTTAGGATAATCACAGAAACATGGAGCAAACTGAATATAACCATAATATTTTGAAGTACGTACTATATCCAGATACTAAAATTACATTATTTTCAAATTTATTCTAAACCAATCTACTTCTACTTTGATATTATGATACATAGTAAAACATACTTCTTTTTTCTTTGCATGCTTTTGCAAGACAATCAACTGATGTTTTAATTCATCTGTGATAAGAATCCATCCCCTTTGAATTTCTGCAATTGCTTGAATATATAGCAAATTCATTGCTACCCCATTATTCATCAGTCTGAGATCATATTCCATATCCCAATAATTTTTTCCAAGTACAACTCTACTTCCTATAATGTGTAAGTGTTTATTTGTTATAAATGGGGACTCAAAATCTTGCAATTTCCGCAGTACTGAAAAAATAATTTAGAAAAAATAATTGTAATTGCATGTTCCATTGAACACCTAACCAGTATAAAGGTACACTTACAGTAAACACTGTTTGCCTCATCTTGAGCAACAATAAATAATGCAAAGTAAGAATGATATTGATCAGGTAGCTTAAGGTGTTTATATACTTTCTGTTAAATAAAATAATGTCAGTTAATCTTAATATATTTTTGATGCTTTGGGATATATATGTTCATTAAGTAATAATTACTTTTAAAACACCACCAGAATGATCTCCAGTAGAAACATTGATTGCTATTTTGCTGCCATTCATAAGAAATATATCCATAAGTTCATTATCAGATGGTCCTCCTATAGTTTCCTGTTGAGCATTCAACAAAAATCCATTTAGCAATCCTGAATTATTAATCCCTGGATTTTGCCCTATTGCCTGAATATATTTTTCCAAAGAAAGACGGCGTTCTTCTTGTTGGTTTGTTGTTAAGGGAAAAAACTTTTTAGGTGGAAATGATGGAAGTGACATATCCAAGTCTTTTGCTAACTGTTCATGAAGACTATACAGTTGTTTATATCTCACAGTACAATGAAATAATCCATTTATGTGAATGTTATAGCCCTAAAGGTTGAAATAAAGAAAGAAATACAGATATATAAATGCATACTAATATATTGAAATACTTGAAATGCTTACCACGTATGTGTTACCAGCTGCATCAATAAATTCTTGTGTATCTGGTATAGAAAAATGCATTTTTATAAAATAAAGTATCAGACCTTTGTGTTCCTTTTTTTTCTCTTTTTTGTAATCAAGTTACATTATATATACAATTGAACTACTTTAGAATATATTACAATTAACTGACTCTTTTTTCATAAATATATACAGATGCTACTTAACAAAATGAACATATGTAAAAAGATAATCCAAAATGTATAAAAACATCTACATAAAAAATCCCACATTGTATATAATTAAATGCAGTTAAGTTTAAGAATGCATATAGATATATTCCCAAACATTAGTCCATCTGTAAAATAAAATAATAATAAAATACAAACAAGGTAGACCAAAGAGGGACTTAAATATCCTTAAATATCTTTAAAGCTCATGATGTATGTTTGAAATCATTAATTCTTTTAAAATAAATAAATTTCCACCATACAATTAGAACAAACTAAACAATTTATTACAAAATTAAACTTAAAATAAGAACAATTTTCTGGTATCTTTATATCGTCAATTTCGGTTCAATAAGTTTTACTTTAACGTTTCAAACAAAATAATTACAATTTGCTTAAAACGTATGTTATCGATATAACAGATATTATAACCATTTGAACTTGACATTAATGTATTAAATGATTTAAATGGATAATATTATTTCGCTGTTACATGATTGCAAATGACAGTAATTATACAATTATTAAATACGCCAAATACTTACATATTGTCCATTTGCTTTACCGTCATTATTTATGACGATAGGCGTATTCGTTGTACACCCACTCAACAACTATATTTCTGGCGATTAAAGCTGACGCATTTTTTAATACTTACATTAATATTAATATAATGATGATTACTGCGTATGGATACAATTTATAAAGTTATAATTTGTTTATAAATAGATGCAAACTACAGAAGTTATATTTTTAAGATGAGGGATACTAAATATATTTTAATAAAACACAGTATTATAAATTTGCTATATAATTTTATTTTTTCACGTTTAAAAATACACTTGATTTTTCTCATTGCTAATATGTACTTTGTTTTGTAATTTCGTAAGCGCCACGGCGCCCTTATTAACAGATTCTATTTTTAAATGTACTAGATCAGACACTCATTTGAAAATTTCAATGTATGTGAACCTTTGATCTATGGAAAAGAAATTTCAATATTTTGTTATAGAAGTTGAATTCTATTTTCTGCGTAACACTTATGTTACGTATATTTAATATGTTTATACGTATGAAATATTTCTCCTTAGTATAAAGTTTCATTCACCAAGTCATTGGAAAACGTATTTTCAAGTATTAATTTTTATATGTTATATAATATATATAGAACTTAAGACTACAACACAAAAGATTATTATTTCATACGTAGTTAGTATTATAAACTAGAATTATGTTATAATATATTTATATATTTTTTCGTTGTACTCCACTTCCGGTTATTCTCGAACGATATATCGATTTGAGCATATACACTATCGAATGGACGGAACGTTTCTTTCCGATAAAAGGTTCACACTGAAACGTCAAGTATGTTAGGTTTCATGGAATATCTATTTTAATCGTTTGTAATTTTGAATTTTACAAAAAAGTAGGAGGTTTGTTTAATTTTTTAGTATTTTTGGAATTAAAGAATTTGTATATGTTTGATATATTTTAACTATTATCATAATGAACGATGCTGACGTTATGGAGCTAACCAAAAAAAAAATGTTTGCTTTCCATTTGTTATTAATATAAAATGTTTAGTTTATAATTTTAACATTTTTCTGTATAATTAAAGTAGGACACGAGTTTTCATGTTGTAACAAAAGCATTAAAGTTACTTTTATGTCAAGTATTATAAAAGCTTTAGATAACCTATAAAGTTGTTTGTCCTTTTTACTAAATTAAACAAATGTAGTTATTTGTGTAAGTTAGGCTTAATATGTATCTTTAATTCCACAGTTGTTTTATTATGTCGTGTAATATTTCAAAAATATGATCATTATTCCTTCTACTTTTTCCTTGCCTTAAAGTGAAAGTGATTTATTACAACTGTGATAACAGTACCAAGTCTTTATCTTATTATTTTATTACTTTCAGAATGTTGATGCCAAAAAAGAACCGTGTAGCTATCTATGAATACCTTTTCAAAGAGGGTGTCATGGTTGCAAGAAAGGATTACCATGCACCAAAGCATCCAGAACTAGAAACTATTCCTAATCTTCAAGTTATTAAGGCTATGCAGGTAACATTATTATGCATAATTTAATGACATATTGCTTGCTATATGTCATTTGATTTATTCTACCATTGATGTCAAACCTTTATTTGCTTCTACAGTCTTTAAAATCTAGGGGATATGTTAAAGAACAATTTGCATGGAGACATTTTTACTGGTATTTGACGAACGAAGGCATTGAGTATTTGCGTGGATATTTGCATTTACCTCCTGAAATTGTACCATCCACACTTAAACGACAAACTAGGTCAGAAACAACAAGGCCAAGACCTGCCACAGGTGCAAGGAGTGAAACATCTAGACCGACAGAAGATCGTGCTGGATATAGACGAGGACCTGGAGGACCAACAGGAGGTCCTGGTGATAAAAAAGCTGACGTTGGTGCAGGTACAGGTGATGTTGAATTCCGTGGAGGTTTTGGACGTGGCAAACCACAATAATATTTTAATGTAAAATAAATAAACATTTCTTAATATAGAAGTATTGTTACTTCACCCATCCTTACATTTTAAATAATTTTAATGCATAAAAGTATAAATAAATATTTAATACTGTTTAATAAGTAAAAAAAAAATGAAGCAGACATAATAATTCCTTAGTTTATTTCCTATTACATTATAAAAGTGTACATTTACTTACAAATTGTAGAATTGTATTTGTTACTAACAATTAAAACCGTAAGTGGAAGCAAATGGTAGGCAATGAGTATACGATTACAATGTATGGAAATTATAAGTTTACTAGATAAACATATTGTTTCTAACAAGATACATGAATAAGGCTGGAAACATCACAGATATGTTTTATATTTGTGCAAAGTAAGAATTTTAAATAAAAAATTTTTGATCAGTTCATTGTATGAGAGAAAAGAAACAAAACTTCTTCTTATTCACTGGTATTAATTTAAAACACAAATTTATGCATATTAGCAGTGTAATGTAGGCTTCCTTCTTACAATTTTTTGAAACACGTGAATGTTCTCAATTTTATTTTAGTTAGTGTATCAACATTTTCTAAACCTGTTTTTATTATTACAACACAAGAGTAGTACTTGT
>NW_017100142.1:532536-532924 GCF_001263275.1 Habropoda laboriosa
ATATATATATATATGTATAAAAAATTTTCAAATGATCTTGACTAAAATTAATTTCCCCTATTTACTAAGTTTGGCAAAATATACAATTGTTTTCTAAACAAATGACCATCAGTTAATGTAACATGTGATTAGTGCTTTTAATACATATGAAAATGAAATAACTTAAATTTTATATTTCAGCACAATACATAGTTCTATCGCTTGTCATATATGATTAATGAACAATAATATTTAATTTGGTTTACACATCTGTGTACTTCATAGTATAAAGTAATGCCCTCAAAGTTAGAATTTTGTATCGAGTATTCACAATTAATACATATGAAGAATACTATTGCATTTGAAAATTGTAAAATTTTAAAAATTCAATTAATAATATAATTTAATA
>NW_017100142.1:532976-539188 GCF_001263275.1 Habropoda laboriosa
GATTTCACACATGGAAGTTTTTAAATTTCATGCAAATTTTTTGCGGCCTAGCAATTCTTTATATTCTTGTGAACTGTATATAGAAATACATATAATTGTAAGCATATATGTACATATAAATATACATATGTACATACATAAATACATATACTATTTGCAAGAACTACAGAAGTTATCATTAAAATCATAAAATCATATTTTTAAGAATCATATATATATATACATGATACATATGAATATCATTAACAGGTTATGTTACGTTAGACATTTTTTTCTAAAAGAGAAATGTAATTTTTCAACCTAAGATGAGTATTTTAATAATCTTAGCTATTGTCACATCTCACTGTATCACAATTTGAGCCCCAAAGAAGACAATTACCAATGCCACTATAACAAATTAGAAGAACCGCGACAAGAAATACTAAACTACAAACAGTACATGGTTTTCGTTCTAGGAAGAATCCAATTAGGTAAAGTACCATAAACATAACATGCGTCTGTAGCAGTGCTGGATTTGCTGGCTTTGGTAACAGCAGCACTGGAATTAACCACTGTAGGCAATACATCCTCTCTACTTTGTTGTTAAAGACGTATTTACAGCACCATCGAACTAGTTGTCTCATCTGTGACAAAACTTCTGGAAAGATGTACATAAGTTACATTCTCTGGGTTTAATTGTAAATTCACTTTTTACACGCACTATTATTTTCCTTACTTTATTTGGAATACCTTATTTGGAAGCACCATAACGCTCTCGAAATATCTCGTCCTTCAAAATCGAAACAATTCAACTACATGTACCCATGCTAGCACAAATATTTCTACTCTGAATTTTTCCAAATATGAGATCACACAATCCACAAATCAGATAAGAACATACAGATGTGTATTAACAGCAATACAGCGTAGTCTTTCATGAGAACAGCCTTTAAATTGTTTTTGAAAATCGAAAAATTGCTTAAACATTTTGTTTCCTAATTATTTAATGTAATTTTCAGAAAAATGAAACTTCTGTTTCATTAAATTACGTAATATTTGTCTCGTTCATAATTCTTCAAATGAAATTCACATAACAGCAGATTTACTTCATGATGCTAGTTTAAATATCCTTATTGTCTTTTTAAGCGGGAACACTGAATTTTACTAAAGTTTACAGGCATAATCAGCACTTTTAAGGAAATAAATTTAAGTTTTGTAATAGTAATTATTGTCCGATAAAGCAAATTTGAAATTTAAGGCGGGCTTTAGGATCTAGAAGCTGGAGAAGTAGGAGAAATTGTGACGTCTCTTTGTTAATCAGCCAATAGTGGTGATAGAATAACTCTTACGTCTTTGCTGATAGGACGATGGATCGAGAATATCATCGAGAACATCATTAGAAATAAAATATTACGACTTTTACTTTTAACGACGTTTACATTATTAGTAATGTTAAAGCAATTAAGAATTGATTATGAGTATCAATTTAATATAATAGGGATTGCAAGGATAGCAATAGCCAAGAGAGACAAGGAAAGGAATACAGCTAGACAAGGATAGCACTAGAGAAACGAGTTAGACAAGGAAAGAAATGAGGGTAGACAAGGATAGCACTAGAGTAATGAGTTAAACAAGGAAAGCAATAGGGATAGATAAGGACGCCATCTAGCGTTTGGTGACGGGAACTACGATTTTTTAATAGGAACACAGAATATAAACAGAGGTATTAGACAAGGAAAGCACTTGTGTGCGAGAAGGACAGAGAGAAAACGTTTCTTATTGGCTGGCGGGCCGCTGAGCTCCGCCAATCAGGCCCTGTTAATCAAGTCGGTCAGGGAAAAATCATTAATAACTCAATAATTACGATGATTCTGTGAACTTTTAGAATTGAAGAATGTAGTATGAACCTTCAGCAACTTTCTCATATAGTTTTTAAAGCCCTAAGTCCCTTCAATAATTAGTTATTAACAATTTTAGTACGTGACGTCGGGAACGATAGAATATTCCGTGGCAGTCGCTTGCGGTTTTTCATTAATTTCGTTGTTTAATAATAATTTCTTGTACACATTTCGGTATGCATTTGAAAGACAGTATCCTTGGCTACATTCTTCTATAATTTTTAGTAACATATTCGTCGTGGTCTATGAGTTATTAAATATTATATCGGAGAGTCCACCGCTCGTCGTATCCGGGTGCGTTCAACTATCATAAACAACTGCTAATATTTCATAAACTGCGTGACATACGTGTACCAAAATTATCACAGAATGTAAAGGAATGTACGTACTACATTCTTCAATCTTAAGAGTACACAAATTATCCCGCAATTCCATGAAATTCAATTAAATTGACAGAAGAGCGTTACGTTTGAATTCGACGAGTATAGCATCCCCCCGAATAATATTTAATGATTCTCAAACTACGACGAATATGTTACTAAAAATTATAGAAGAATGTAGCCAAGGATACTGTCTTTCAAATGCATACTGAAACGTGTACAGGAAATTATTATTAAACAACGAAATTAATGGAAAACCGCAAGCGACTGTCACGGCATATCGTATCGTTCCTGACGTCACGTACTAAAATTGTTAATAACTAATTATTGAAGGGACTTATGGCTTTAAAAACTATATGAGAAAGTTGCTGAAGGTTCATACTACATTCTTCAATTCTAAAAGTTCACAGAATCATCGTAATTATCGAGTTATTAATGATTTTTCCCTGACCGACTTGATTAGCCTGTGGGAGGCGGAGTATGGCGGCCCGCCAGCCAATAAGAAGCGTTTCTCTCTGTCCTTCTCGCACACTATTGCTTTCCTTGTCTAATACCTCTGTTTATATTCTGTGTTCCTATTAAAAAATCGTAGTTCATGTCACTAAACGCGAGATGGCGTTAGTTTCACTTTTCAAATTTTCTGTCCTTGTCTATCTCTATTGCTTTCCTTGTCTAACTCATTACTCTAGTGCTAGCCTTATCTACCGCTGTTTGTTTTCGTTTCTATTCGGTATTGCTATCCCCGTCATCCCTATTATATTCAATTGATACTTATAATCAATTTTTAATCGGACATCAATGATTAAGGGGACAATACTCACTGTTTAATAGGCATAACGTTGCGTTGTACAGTTCATTAATAAAATATCTTTAATTACGTGTTATAAAGTATTTAATATGTATCGCAATAATCAAAGTAAAATTATGAAAGGCACTTTGACATGTCGACAATTTCCCAAAGGGAATTTAGAAAACATGAATAAATCATCGGAAAATCCAGAGCAAAGTTCCATTAGAAGTACTGCGAAAATTCTTAATTTATTTAAAAAACCTGTTAAATACTGTAATGAAGAAGGACAAAAAGAAGATGTTTCTATTAAGAAACATGAAGATAATGCATTAAATGTTAAAGAAAATTCATTTGTTATTGATAATAGTAATAAAATGTATGTATTACATGAATATCTGATTAATTTTCTTTAATAACAATGTAATTCTTTATTTGTTTAGTATTTTTCATGTAGTAATGGGCAAAAAATCTACAAGAAAACATAAAAAATGGGAAGATGATGGAATTTTGGAAGTTACAGGAAAATATGCAATTTTAAAGGTAATACATACAAGCATTCTGTTATTACATTATTTATAAAATTGTATTTTTTTATTTATATTGGACAGGATACGGAAGGCCATATTATTCATAGAACTACAGTTAAACCAGAAAGTCTTGTAGAAGGTTTTAGAATGTACATGGACAATAAAGAAATTGAGGTAAACATAAATGTACACATATTAATGACTTACATTCAGTGTATAAGATTAATATAAAAATACTTACAGATAATTGATAGAGCAACATCTAAATGCTTGCCCAATGAGTCTTCTCAAAAACCAATTCCAGAACCACCTGCTAAAAAGTTTAAAAGTTCAAGTTCTAAGTCATGTCTTCCTTTGGGATCTCTATACACAGGTATGGTACAATGTATTTAAAACCTAAACTTCATAATATACCAAATATATTAATATTCATTTTATGTTGAAGAGTTGAAATTAAGATGTGATCCATTGGTAATGCCATCTATAAATTTATCAAAAGATTGGGTAGAGAATGGCACATCAGAAAATGAAAAAGAAGTATCTGTAGATACTTGTTTAGTGAATGTACTTCGACCGCATCAGCGTCGTGGTATTGTATTTCTATATAAATGTATCATGGGATTGAACACACCTAATTATTTTGGGGCAATTTTGGCTGATGAAATGGGACTTGGTAAAACATTACAATGCATTGCATTCATATGGACTTTGTTAAAAAAAGGACCATATGGGCATCCAACAGTGAAAAATGTACTAATAGTAACTCCTAGCAGTCTGTGTAACAATTGGAATAAAGAATTTAAGCATTGGTTGGGTTTCCATAGAATATCTCCATATGTTGTGAATGCTAAAAACAAACCAAAAGATTTCAAAAAACAAATAAGAAACTCAGTTATGATTATTAGTTATGATATGCTTATCAGATGTCAAGAAGAAATCGAGCAAATAGTATTTGACTTAATCATATGTGATGAAGGTCATAGATTGAAAAATAATGATATAAAAGTAGCCAAGGTGATAATGCTTAATTTTTATTAACAAAGAAAATACAATATTTAAACATACATTTTTTCAGATTTTAAAGAATTCTAATTGTAAAAGGAAAATTCTGTTGACTGGAACTCCTATGCAAAATGATCTACAAGAATTTTTTTCTTTAATTGATTTTGTAAATCCTGGTATATTGGGCAGTAACCATGAATTCAAAAATTACTACGAAAATCCTATTGTAGCATCACGATGTCCTAATGCATCGTATGATGTTGTATCTCTTGGAACCGAAAGAGCTAGTGAATTGCACGAAAAAACTAAATCTTTTATATTAAGACGTACACAAGAAACAATTAATGAGTATTTACCTTCTAAACATGAATTAATTATATTTTGCCGCTTATCGAATGAACAAGAAAGTTTGTATTCACATGTCACGGACATATGGTTCAACAAAAGTATATTAAATAATAGTGTGCCACATTTAACAATAATAACGACTCTTAAAAAGATTTGTAATCATCCGGAATTATTTTATAACGAAAAAAATGAGTTTTTGCAGAGTGACTTTAAAAATTCAAGTAAAATTTCTAATATAAAGGATGTTTCGAAGAAATCGTATTGTGGAAAAATTTCAGTTGTACAAGCATTAATGAGAAATTTAAGAAAGACAGATGAAAAACTGGTATTAATTTCATATTATACACAAACGCTCGATTTATTAGAAACTGTTTGTAATGCAGAAGGCTTACAGTTTCTTAGATTAGACGGTAGTACATCAAGTAGTGCAAGATCTAAGATTGTAGAACGATTCAATTCAAAATGTGATAACAGCAGTTAGTATATGTAATAAAATGTTTAATTTAATATTTGATTTACACAGTTTTGTAAATGGCAATGCAATTATTACAGAAGTATTTTTATTAAGTGCAAAAGCGGGTGGAGTTGGATTAAATTTACCTGGTGCATCTAGACTTATATTGTTTGATTCAGACTGGAATCCAGCATCTGATTCACAAGCTATGGCAAGAATCTGGAGGGATGGCCAGAAAAAAGATGTCTACATAATACGGTTTGAACACTTCAAATAGTTACTAAATATTAACATACATTATAAATATTCTTATAGTAGTATAACTAAAATTTATAGATTACTAACAACAGGTACTATTGAAGAAAAGATATTTCAAAGACAAATTAACAAAGCAAGCTTAAGTGAAACTGTAGTGAATTTAAATTGCATTGCTTCTCTTAAATTGTCTACGAGTGAATTAAAGGTTCGTTTGTTTACACATGTTTTAAATATTCAATAATTTAAAATAATATTCATTATTAATCATAAAACACTTAGGATTTATTTACATTAACAACAAATACAAATTGTTTAACACATGATCTAATGAAGTGTTCTTGCAATGGCTACAAAGGGGGAGAAGAAATATCAAAAAAATTACACGAAGAAAATAATCGGGAATATCAGTTTTCTTTAGGCGAGAAAACAGAAAAATCAAATTTCACCATAAATCAACTTTTAAAATGGGAACATTATCAACAACCATTTCCGGATAAAATAATTCAAGTAAGCACAATTTAATATTGGATGCTAAGGTTAAGTACTAATATTAATTACTTTCAAATATTTTTTCAG
>NW_017100142.1:539475-545731 GCF_001263275.1 Habropoda laboriosa
TAATGTATATTATATTAAAGTATACCTTTGATGAGACCTCTGTCAATTTTTTTAAATATGTCCAAACTTCATCTAAGCATTCATATTTGTATACTTCACTAACTAAACCATACTGTTTAGCTTCAGATGCACTCATTTTATAACCTAAATATAACATATCTCCAGCCTAAAGAATATTAAGAAATTAGAAATTAATAATAATTGACATTAGAATTTTAAATACCTTGGACTGCCCAAATATTTTAGGAAATGTATATGTAGAACATCCTTCTGCAACAAGACCTAATCTTGTAAATGGTGTATGAAAATAAGCCTACAATATTGCAAATTAATTATAATTTAATGAAACTAATGAACCAGAGAGTGGAGAGAATAACAAGTAATAAATAATTACCGTTTGTGATGCATATACCATGTCAAATAATGGAAGCATTGTTACTGCAATTCCAATTGCTGCACCATTTACAACAGCTACTAAAAGTTTAGGGTATGTAATTAACATATCCACAAATTCTCTGGAAAATTATTATTCTGATTTAAATCTATCAAATTAAACTTACTTAATATAAAACTTTATATGTTTGTGAAGTACTCACTTAAAGACATTGATTACTCCTGTGAGATCAAAATCTCCTGTATCTTGCATTGTTAAAAAGGAATTAAAGTCATTTCCGCTACTAAAAAATTCTCCAGTACCAGTTAAAGCTGTTACGAATATATTTTCGTCCTGAATAGATTCACGTAAGATTTGTACTAATTTCTTGTACATCTGATAAACAGAAATATAACATTATTATTAATCAAATATTTTGTAGGTATTGTTACACTTTTGTTATTATGATAATACTTGTTAAATAAAATTAACATTAAAAAGAACAATTGTTATTTTTGTATGTTACTTAGTTAAAAGACATTTATAATGTTAAACATTACGATATATTCCAACCTTCAAATATAATACGAATTTATATAGGAGACATTGTAAAAATTATAATACATATTAAATATGTTTAGTTTTTGATAACAAATAACATTATATATAACATAAAGAATTGTATACGTACAGAAGTGGAAATAGCGTTTTTTTTTTCTGGTCGATTTAATATGATTTTTAACATACCGTTGTCCACAGAATATAAAACATCGGATGAATTTTTATTTTCCATTGTAAAGAGTAAATTTGTATATGCACTATGAATATTTAACAACAAAAAAAAAAAAAAAGAAAAAAAAATTAATCAATATTTAAAATACTTTAGAAAATGATGCGCAGATTGTAGTCATTTAACGATACTACTTACAATATGTCACCTAAATAGTTAATAAAATCTTGTGTTTTATTTACTGTTTTAATTATATTCTTCAATGTTGCAAATATATATTTTAATAAATATATTTACCACTGCTTGGTGGTATAAGAGATGGCGGATATTTCACTTGATACCTGTAAAAGTTAATGGCGTTTCTAAATGTAATTTCACTTTCCTTATCATAAAAATATTAATCTAGACCAATTAACACTAATGACAAAAACTTTATTTGCATAAGTGGTAACAGCATCTTGTACAATAAATTATGGATGTGAATAAGTTACGAATATGTAAAATATTGGTAACTAATGAATGTAAGAATACTCAATGATACCTCGTATTTTTATATATTCCATAGAACAATAAATCATTTGATGGAATGTTGATTCCTATAATATATTTTTTGGTATATAATTTATTTAGATCGAAAAATTTACTGTTCTGTGGTAATAATAATATATACACCATATATATAATACACTATAGTTTCCATTAGAAACATCAAATTAAATATAAAGCTAGTACTGAGTTTCGGAAATTCATCGTACGTTTACAATTTTTGTATTTTATGTTTTTACATAAGACACCAAAAAATAATGTGTTTAATAAGCATAATTCGTCATCTTTATATAACTAAATATTATAAATGATCATCTCTATGTTTTATTACATAACTAGTATTGCTTTTCAGTTAAATATTTGTTTTATAAATGATGATAATCGCAACTGTTTTTACTCTTAATAGTACCATTTGGGTAAACCTAAAATAAGTGCTGCAAAGGTAGTAATCTTATACTATACACTTGTCAATGATCATTATCAATGATAATATAGTCATCATACCGATGCATGATATACATATTTTTTCACGACTGGCATTTACAATATGCTGTCTACAAAAAATTATCGAGTTTGTTGATTTCAAAACTATATTTTGTAATCACAGATTACATGGCCATATTACTGTCTCCTAGACAACATTTCTACAAAAGTCATTATCCATAAGTAGCAGTGTTTGTACATTATGTATAACTTATATAAAATGTAAATATCATAAAGAATATGTCAATGCTTAAACGCTTATAATACATAAATTAAAAAGTTTAATTAAATGTAGAAGAATAAACGGCTTTCGCTAAATACAATTCAATTAACGAAAAATATTACGTCCATTAAAAAGTGGAAGCTTTATTTAGAAATAAATAATAAATTTATTTTAATTGGAAATTATTTGATTTTATATGAAGTATTATAGTAGGAATAAAATAAAATTAGCTGTAAATCTATAAAAAATGCATTTAAAATAATTTCTTTTTTCTGAACATCATTATTTCTTATGTGTAAAGAATTTAGAAATAAATATAAGAATTCCATTGATTGTTAATTCGTATTGTGAAATTAGAAATTGGGTATATTATAATAGTAACTTTGGTATTCTAAAATGGAAATAATACATTTAAATATAATTTACGCAAATAATAGCGGAAATAGATACATATTTATCGCAAATAATAATTTTTACTATTATTCTGCTTTTCTTTCAAGAGTTTAAACATTTCCAGCTACTGCTGTCTTTACTTCTTCACCAAGCACTAGAATTAAGTAGCAGTGAAGTTGGAAGTAATTAATTTTTAATGAAGAACAATAAAGTAATAAGGTTAATGTTTAGAACATTATTATATTTAGTAAAACTATTACGGCTTCAAAACTTTGTCGATGAACTTCTTCATGTCACTCATTTCCTGAGAATGTGAGAAACAAAATCAATCATTTATGTAACATTTTGAATCGTTTTTTTGTGATGTATTATTTAAATTATTAAATATACTGTTTATCAAAGTAATTCGAATGTCAAACTTTTGCAAATATTAGATTAATGCCTACCTCAGCACAAGATGTATGCATCATCCCTTCATACGTTTTGAATTCTGTTTGTGTCATAAATTGTTTGAGAACAGATGCAGTCAATTGACCCCATCTGTATGGCACAATTGGATCACAATCACCATGACCTTGTAACAGGGGAGTATTTTTATTTCCTATTGCCTCCTATAAAGTATGTAATATTATAAATATTATAATACCATAAAATATAAAGTATATTATTGTAGTGTAAATATACACACAGCAGGAAATTTTTGATGCAAAGGAAGCCAAGCTGATAAAGCTATAACACCAGCTAAAGGTTCTGGAAATGTAAGAGCACTATATATAGCAAGTGCACCACCCTGACTAAAACCTTACCTTCTTCATCTTCAGGTCCACTTGGTTCCAAAGATCGTAAATCAAACCTAAATTTATTAGTGTTCAAATTATTTTTCATTACTTTTATGTATTTATACGATTAATGAAAAAGTTCTTTATTTTATTATGTATACATATTACTTACTTACCAAGAAGGCATTCTAAATCCTGCATTTAATGTCACTGGCATAATAGGCCTAAGAAGATAACAATTAAATGATGTATCCACTTAAAAAAAACTATCAAATTTCTATTCACTTATATATGATTATTTTTATCTCAATTATACATACGCAGTGGGACAAATTACTTTAATGTGAGGAGATCTTACTGCTCCCATTGAACTAGCCCAACCATGGCTATAAAGTAAATGAAATGAATATTAACCATCAAATAGTACTGTTATTATTTTATTACATAATAAGTTATCACTTACCCAGTATCTCCCAATCCATGGAAAAATATAAGCTAAAATAAAAAAAGTATTGCATTATATAACAGCAATGTAGTTAGCTGAACACATACTGTTATTTTTCTCTACATTTTCAAATCGTGTTTGCATTTATTACTAAAAATTAAGGTATTCATTTTATTTAAAAACTGTTCTTGGTATTGAAACACTTTAATCTTACAAGGAAATATAAGTTTTCAATGCAAAAGAAAAGCAAAAATTAAGAAAGAATCCTGTAATTATTTAGTCCTTATGAGATAAAATTATATTACGAATAATTAACTTATGGTTAATTAAAAATCACTTTGCGTCAGGTATAACCAAAAAAAGAGACATCTTGAAATTAAATTTTCTTACTGTTGCTGTGTGCCTGGCCGTAGCTGCTATAACGACAGGACTCACTGATGTCATTATTAGTCGCTTCTGTGAACGGGCTGCGAGAAAACGGATAAAACGTATAACAATTCAGTAAAAATCGTAAATACAGAATGGCGGAAGATTCTTCTGGACACCGCTTAAAATTCCCCAAAGCAAATAGAGAGGGGTAGACGGAAGTCATGCGCATGCTTTACGAAATCGTTTTTAAATGAAAATCCAAGTTATTATGCAAACCTGCAGAATTGCCCATTATCAATGCATAATTGCAAAGTACTTCGTTATCATAAAAAATATAGAAAAGTATTCAAAATGGTGGAACTTATTTCTAACAAATCGCTTGAAATTGTCAGATAATTATCTACATACAAGTTTCATTTTCATAACAACATCTGTCAGAGAATATGACCTTTCAAGAAGTGCTATAATTTTCAATATTTTATATGAATATTGACCTTAATGATTCAAAACCTTTACAATGTGTTAATCAATATTTGTTTGTAAATTGAATACAAATAAAATATTATAAATAATGTTGCAATTCCTAAGCTTTCCTTATTGACGCTAGAAACACATACATTACGAATTTAAGGGACTTTTATTTCCAGAGAAATCACTACTTATCAAAGTATCAATTAATTTTGAGTAAACTGTAAATTTTTAAAAACATATATACATTAAGCGTTATAATTCGAAGACAGCTTAAATTTTTTTAAGGACTAGAATAGTTCATTTTTGAATTTCAATTAAAGTACGTCGGAAGAAGGAAATGCAGAGAGACGCCACCATGCAACAATATTGACCAATCAGAAGCCTAGAGTCTCGGGTTAGTTGAGTCTGCGACGTATACATTTCGGAATGCAAGTAGTGACCAGTGAAAAGATGGTGCTTTGATGGTTGAGACATTCGTTCCGTGGTCGTTCCTAGCCGACAAACCGTGGTTGCCAGCCATATTGTTTTACCGCAGTGTTTGTTTTGGTGCAGCCTAGTCAGAATACGAAGAAATCCGAGGAGATCGACACGAAGGAAGAGAGAAGAACTAGAGTGCAGTTAAAGAAACTACTCAGACAGTGCGCGTATACGGTGGTTTTGCTGTATTTTTCGGCATAATCATCGTAGCTCACGGGCTAAGCCCATAATCTGAGTGTCAGTTGTGAACGGGACGGTAAAGGAGAGAAATGGCCTGCGCCACTCTAAAGAGATCTTTGGAGTTCGACCCGGTGCATAGTCATGGTCGTCCTAGTAAACGACGAAGATGTGTTCCAATGTGTGTTTCCCCCGGTACATCGACGCAAGCTAATTCCAGGCCACAGAATCCTTCGCCTTTCGGCGAAGTAACCCATAAACTGACGCCTGGTAATTAGTTTAAGTCACGGCCATTTTTATTTTTTATTTTTTTTTTTTCATTTGTTCATTTCTTACCATGATATGACAGGGAAGGGGCGGTTAAATCATTTTAGCGATTTAAAACATGAATTCACGACGTTTAAAAGGGGGAGGGAAGGTGCGGCGTTTGGGTAGGGGGAGATGCGTAAATCATATGGTAATGTAGTAACGGACATTGAGAATCAACTCCCCTTTTCTCTTTATAAATGCTTATGTTTTTAGATATTATTTGATATTCTGACACTTGATTTTACAATTACTAAAAAAAAAAAGAACAAAAAATAAAAGTACTATTTAAATTTATGGTGCTTATAGATTTTTAAAATATTTTCTCATGGTAACTACTCTGCATCAAATTTAATAATCACTAATATAAATTTTAGAAATTATAATAAATTAAGATCGATAAAAAAGTTACAATATATACACATAGATGAAACTTTTGTACAGAATAACAATATTAATTTAAAACAATAAAATTCCTTAAAAA
>NW_017100142.1:545893-554223 GCF_001263275.1 Habropoda laboriosa
CCTTAAAAAGGACAAAGTTTTTAGTGAAAATAATTTTCTTTATATACAGAAAAGATGGCTGCCAATATAAGAGAAGAGATTCGGAGACTGCATCGACGCAAACAATTACATTTTAGTCCTCAAAACAATGGTGGTGATTCTTCAGACATGGAAGGTCCTGCCAGTCCTTCAAGCCCATCTGTATGTGTCTCAAATTCAAGTAGTTATAGCCCTAGTGCAAAGGAAAAACCTTTATTTACATTCAGACAGGTATATATGACACATTAGTTGTTTAAAAAAAAAAAACTAATTTATATTAAAAGATAGTTGAAATTTTATTACATGAATAATAATTTTATAGGTTGGCTTGATTTGTGAACGAATGCTTAAAGAGCAAGAAACACAGATTCGGGAAGAATATGATCAGATTTTAAATATGAAGCTCTCTGAGCAATATGATGCTTTTGTCAAATTTACCTATGATCAGATACAAAAGAGATTTGAATCTGCAGCTGCGCCAAGTTGTAAGTGATTTAAATTAATCTTTCAGTTTGTGGAAGTATTCTTCTTATAACACACTTTCAAAATGTACTTTGTATTAACTAATTTTATGTTTCAGATCTATCCTAAAACAAGATTCTTATTTATAAGGACATGTTTCTGTGAAGAATATTAGGTGAGATATATACATGAATTATAAGCCTGATTTCAAATATGTAGAGCAGATGTTAAATTCTTTGGTGATTTCAACACAATTCTCTATTAGACTTTCTTATGATTGTAGATTTCTACTGTGTGAGACAAATTTTGCTTGAAATTTAAGTCGAGGTATGCAGCATCACCTCGTTCGAGAACATCTTTAAGAAAATTCATATTATGATTTACATTGAAAAAAAAAACGTGTCTGGTAAAAAAAAAAAAAAAAAAAAAAAAAAAAAAAAAAAGAAGAAAAAAATTAGTGATGTAAGTTTAGTAGGTTTGCAGTAAACAGCAATCATACTACAAAAATCTACAGTGTATACTATTGAAACTAACAATATTTGTACTGGCTGATGTTAGAAATGCGCTGGTATCAGGGAACTGTACCGAGATTCTAGTTATGTACAAACGTGAACACGGGAGTTACACGCAGTGCATGACTATGCTTAAAGTCAAGAGCTTGACTTGCACAGGGTTCTGTAACGTCACATAATTAATTAAAAATAGATAAATGTTCATTTCTTGCACATTTTAACAAAAAGCGTTGAGAAATATCAAACAATGATACAAATAATTCCTTGTTAATTTAATGATACTATGTATTAGATATTGCTCAACCATATGCAAATACTCTTGTAATGCAAATATAAAACAATGTATATTGAGGTTTTTGGCAGAAAGTACTGTGCATATGACGAGAGATTATTGAACCATATATCGGGGAAAGTTGTTTTCGTTGAATTTTAATTGTATCTTCTACAAAATATGAAATAAATATACGCAATATATTTAGGAAATCTTATTTCGCCCATTACGATATAAAATGTTTGTTTTTATGTATCTGCAAGCAACATTCCCCTAAAAATTGTTGTGTTCGAACTTACATAACGTACATAACTTATAGAACTAAATTATCAAGAATACTTCAAATAAATAGCAAGAACCGATTTTGTTCTGTTTTGAGATAAAAAATTACTCACTGAAGTTTCAAGTAAATTACTTTTTAATTAATTATAGATTTGTCATGATTACTTAAACTGTGTTGAATTTCTAGTATGTATTGCACATTGTTTTAGAAAAAAATATACTTTTGTTTAAAATACAAATATGAAAATTTGTAAAGAAGTCAAAATAAGGTGTAGTCTGTAGCATTGTACGAATATATTGTCAAAAATGAGTATTTGAAATAAAGATTTCATAAAATTTCGCAAATATTTCTGTTCCCTGATAGCAACGACTTTCTTTAGCATAATAAAACAGTAAATAATGAATATATAATACCTATATTTTAATTGTGCCTATTATTAGATGTATTTATCGCGATAATTCTACTATATAATATCTACTATTATTGATTTTTAAATTTTTAGTTCATAATCGTTCATTTTTATATCATATTTTTTTGGTATTTTCTTTTTTCTTTTTTTTTTTATATTTAAAAAGAAGTCCAGATATATATAATGAATAACTACAATTAATACAAATGAGGCTTTCTTGGTTGCTGCATGCTTTTTTTTAATTGTAGCATGAAGTTCACTTATATTGAAGAAGCATTGAGCACCAAGAAACATTTATCTAAAAGAATTTTCGTGAGCACGTTACAAATTATTTGTATTATTATCTAATATTTATACATTGGAAGATTTTGTTTCCCCGAGTATAAAATTACATTTTGAAAAATGGCATTAATAGTTCCCTTATTCATTCACAAAAGGAAGGTGTCTTTCAGTTACCAGAACAATTTGAGAACACAATATTAGTGTTCATACAATAGTGTACATGATATATCAAGTGATACATATGCATATATATATACATATATATATATACATACTGACTGCTGAATGTGAAAGAGGAAATGATTACGAGTGATTTTAGTTGTTGAGTAATACCTACTTGAGAAAAATATTGTTTACCATTAAGAAAAATTTTGCGGAAATATACCGAAGTGATTCCTTAAGGATTCAGGGGATTTAATTTCAATTAAAATACCTCCATATTATATTATGTAAGCACTTATTATTGAAATAAATATAAATATAAGACTGATGCGTGTATTTCCTTACTTTAGCCTTTTTTTTTTTTATGTTAAAAAAAATGTATAGTTGCACGCAAATATAAAAAAATCTGTTCATAAAATTATGTAGTATAGTATGTGAACAATTCAAAAATATTGAAAATACTATGAAAACGAACTTCACAATACTGTTGACTTTTATCACCTTTCCTAGTTGAGAGTGCATGAGCTACTGAATCAGTTTGAGAATGCACGTAATAAAATTCTTACATATGTATTTTAATCTCATTAACTAACTTGTGTAATAAACTAATGCTATTAAGTAGTATGGCTTCAAGTGAAGGAAGCCCCTTCAAGACTATATGAAGTTCCCAGTTCTTGCTAGGAGTGTCACTTCTGGGAGGGAAACAAGCTTCTACTAGTTCATTTGACTGGAGAAAGAGTGCCAAATGTTTCCTCTCTTGTTTTTGGCTTTTGTTGTAGCCATTAAGGTATTCAAGAAGACTACTCCAAATGGTAAGTATTAAAGCTTAATTGAAATATCAGTGTATAACAGTGCAATACTTCTCTAAAAGTAATATCATAAAAAATATGACTTATTTTGAAACACTTTGTTTAAAGTTTGCACATTTTAAAAGTTCACTATGTTTATTTGTTAATTACAGGAAAAGTCACGGTTTACCTTGGTAAAAGAGACTTCATTGATCACCTGGATAGTATAGATCCCATTGATGGAATTATTGTTGTTGAAAATGATTATCTTCAGGGCCGAAAAGTTTATGGACAGGTAGGGAAAATATTCTAATATCCAAAATTATTTATATCAAAAGGGCATTTTGTAATTTATTTATGAATTGTTCAGGTGACAACAACTTTCCGCTATGGACGAGAAGAGGATGAAGTTATGGGCGTCAAATTCAGCAAGGAACTCGTTTTGTGCCGTGAGCAAATAGTCCCGCTGAAGAAGGAAAAGCAGGACATGACACCTGTTCAAGAACGTCTTCTAAAACGACTTGGGGCAAATGCATATCCATTCCTGTTTCAATTCCCACAAAGTTCACCTAGCTCTGTTACATTGCAACCTGGTGATGATGATCAAGGAAAACCATTAGGAGTAGAGTATACTATTAAAGTATATGTCGGTGAACATGAAGAAGATAAGGTAATAATGGAATCACAATTGAATGTTAGTTTATTAGTAAACTGCAAATGTAAATGTGAAAATGATTTATAATTTTTATACAGGGACACAAAAGGTCGTCTGTTGCATTGGCCATAAAGAAATTACAATATGCTCCACCTACAAGAGGACGTAAATTACCTAGCTCTTTGGTTTCTAAGGGATTTACATTCTCTCAGGGTAAACTGAATCTTGAAGTTACACTAGACAGGGAAATTTATTATCATGGCGAAAAAGTAGCTGCAAACGTTATAGTTACTAATAACTCTCGAAAGGCAGTAAAAAATATCAAGGTATTTAAATTACATGTATAGTAATAAAATTATACTTTGTATTTCTTCTTAATATCAATATGTTTTAGCTCTTTGTGGTACAACATTGCGAGGTAACAATGGTTAATACTCAATTCTCTCGACATGTGGCTAGTTTAGAAACACGTGAAGGTTGCCCAATTACACCCGGTGCATCTTTTACAAAACAATTTTATCTTGTACCATTGGCCAGCAGTAATAAGGATCGCCGTGGAATTGCTCTTGATGGCCATTTAAAGGTACGAAAAATCCTATAGAAAACATACGAAACTTATATTCATTTTCTTTTGTTGTTTGCTGACCATATTTTTATTTGATACATAGGATGATGACGTGAATCTCGCATCTTCAACTATGGTCGCAGAGGGAAAAACTCCTAATGATGCTATGGGTATTGTTATCTCTTACTCTATTCGAGTAAAATTGAATTGCGGCACTTTAGGAGGCGAATTGGTTACGGATGTGCCATTTAAATTGATGCATCCTGCTCCTGGTAAACAGATTTTAGTTCAAATATTTACCTTTAAATTTATATCATGATACTTATAACAAACATTCTTTTGCTACAGGAACTGCAGAGAAAGAAAAGGCTATTTTGAAGAAGAATAAAAGTATTGAAAGGACACGTTACGAAAACTCTTGTTATTCAAACGATGACGACGACAATATCGTATTTGAAGACTTTGCTCGTTTGCGCTTGAATGAACCAGAATAAACAAAACATTTGCAAAGAGACAAATACTTGCTTTGAAAGAATCTTAGATTCATAATTATATGTAGAATATTTAAATCAGAACGCAATAGAATTAGCAATAAATAATACAATGTAATGTATATATGTAGAATGCATCGATTCTGAGATTCTTTTGATGTGAGTTATGTCTAAGATTTGAAACAAGCATAAAAAGGTACAGAAGGTAAAAGAATTATAATATCCATATGTGCTCTCTGGCCTATGAAAATGAATATTAATATAACAAGAAAGGTTTAATAAAAAAAAAGTACAAAAAAAAGCGAAAAGTATTTTATGAAAAATGTATATCGTCTTACAATTTCTATCCGGTAGTGGTGGTCGGTTAGAAATTCACATAAAGGCGAAAAAAAAAATAATTCTAAGTAAGCTTAATAAGTAATTTATACTTGGCTAAGATAAAAACTATCCCGCCTTACCAGAAGTGACATGTATGCTATTAATTTTGATTTACTATAATTATAACGTGTCTGTAAATGTTCGTTTATTACAAACTGATGACATTGTTGAGTTATACCTGTATGTTAGAAAAGAAATAAAGATTACAAAATACTGACTTTTGGGTCTTTTACTTTATATTTCGTCAAAAATAGCTACCGGATTGTTTCCATTAACCCCTTAACGCTTATGCCCGTGCACACGTGCACAACTAATCCTCCAAAAAGTGCAATTTTTAAAAATTATTTTTTTTCACTTTCCTTATTGCGCTATCTTTTCTATTCTATGACAAAAATATAAGTTACAGCATTATAAATAAATGGGAAACTTATTTCTACTCGCCTAGGAGATAATTTAAAAAAAAAAAATGAAATTGATCCTTTCTGGCACATCAAATTGAGAAAAATGTAAGCGTTAAGGGGTTAAAGAAGAAAGTAAATTTTTACCAAACCCAGAAAATTATTTATTTTGTGACTATACAAAATATTACAAGAATCTTAATAACCGCTCAGTCTTACAAAGCATTGTGAAATATTTACCAATGCTGACTGTATTCTGATTAGTCATACATATGAGAATAATATTCTTGATATGCTTGAATATACGCTTCTTTCTCCACAGGAGTCATTTCTGAAATTAATGCATCATTTACGTCTGCAATGGCAACAGTTTTCCCTGCAACAGTTACAGTTGGTACAAGATCCTCGTCCTCAGAATCCATAGTTTCCACTTCTCCTAAAAAATTTTCGAAAACGTATACATTTTTTTAAAATGACAGTACTGATATAATAATTTTCGTGATACTTAGAGTATTTTATAAAAATCATACCTGTATCAATAGTTTGCATTTCAGCAACTTCTTCATTATCACTACTATCACTAGATTCTTGAGGTAGTACAGATTTTATAGCAGCTGCTGAATTTGTTCCTCCTTTTTTCTCATGAGCCAACAATACAGACATTATATCTTCACCTTGTTTATTATTTGTTGATGTTATGTTAGTGGCAGTAGCTGCAGCTTTATCCAAGATATTCTCTTGTGTATTAACTCCATCAGGCTGAAGTATAACATGGCTAGTAAAGTATTTTAAATATTTTTAGTATCGAATCTTTAAAGTAAAATTTACCTGTGAATCAGAATTAATAACGGTGCTTTCCATCATCCAAATTGGCCTTTCTTTTCTCCTGTTTGCCGCATTATCGTCCACAGAATCGTCACCAATTGTAACATCTACTCTTGTGTCTTCTACCATAAAACCTGATGATCTTGTAGCTTCACCAGACCACTGTTCACCAGGTGCTCTTAGACTGCTTGGTTTCCTTGTATCAATACTAAAAAAAAAGCAAAGAAAATAACAACCAAAAATGTTTATCTACATATTACATAATTTAATTAAAAGTTCATACCCCTTAATGGTATTTATATCAACTGGTTCTGGTTCCAATATTTCAGGAGCCAATTTGATACCCTCTACTTCCCTTAATAAAATGTAAAGTGGTTCTAATTGTTCATTAAACTTAGCTAATAATAGCCTTGAATCTTTCTTAGGAAGGGCAGACTGATCCTCTTCCACTACTTCACGACAATATGTACATCTAAATTCACCAGTAGTCATATCAAATAATTGATCTGCCTATATTACATTGTAAGTATTTTATTGTTAGTAAAAATGTAAAGATTAATTATTATGATACATTTAAAGAATTTAAGAAATAGTGTTTTAAAACTTATAAATAGTTTGCTTACCTCAAGATCAGTAAAGGTTTTTAAACAATTTGTACATTTAAAACTGGCTCTACTAGTGGCATCTCTTTCTTCAGTTTCCATTCTTTTTCTCATTAAGTCTAGTTTATATTTTACCACATTTACAAAAGTCTAAAATATAAAAGTATAGAATAATTTTTTTAATACAAACAATGAGGTGAAGTGCTTTAATATATTACCTTATAATTAATAAAGTAGTAGTTAACTTTTTGTGCTTTTCCATCTGAACCAGTTTCCATTTTTAATCTAACTTGTATAAATTTATCATTACGCAACGTAGATATTCTAGCTCTCAACATTTTACGCTCAAATTTTAGAAGTTCACAAATATCATCTTCTTTCATGCCTAATAAAATATATAATAATATAATTCAACACATATCAAATTAAACATAAAATTATTAAAATTTGCACACACTATACGTACATGGATTTCTAACTAACATATCAACAATCAATGCATCTTCTATTGTATAAAATCCACGTACTACCAAACGTGCTAATTGTTTTAAACTACTGGGAACTTCTGTAACAAGTCTTTCTTCACCACTCATTTTGTTTGTGGTTACATTTAATAAAATATCATCAGAGAAGGTACTGAAATTATTAAAAGGAGAATATAATAAAGATATTTAGGCATTATTATGATTTTCACATAACATAAATTTATCTCTTTAAGTAAGTATTTAATATAATTTATTATTTTAATTTCAATTCAAGTTGTAACAAAAATACTAACCTTTAAAATCGCATAAATAGCACATTTATAAGGAAAAATTTCAAATAAATGTCAATACAAGCAAATTAAAATACACATCGTAATATTAGTTACATATTCTTTTAAGAGAAATATAAAACAAAAGGAAAAAATTCATTATTTTTTTGAAAAATGGCACTGTACCATTCCACGGACGCTTGTTTATAAGTACAATTATTTTTAGGTTATGTATTCATAATATAAAATTATCAAATGACTACCTGTCAAACAACAAGACAAAAAAACGAAAAAATATATTTTCATATGGTTTGATAAAAGTCATTAATGGCTGCAATCGATAAAGTTAAGATTATTGTTGTCGGCGATTCTGGTAATAATATGTTTGAAACAATTCTATTTTCGCTATTGTGTTGTTTATCATATTGTTTACATTTCGTTAATTATAATATAAGCAAAATCACATTTGCTATTG
>NW_017100142.1:556709-560567 GCF_001263275.1 Habropoda laboriosa
AAATATGAATTTTTATAATTTAATAAATAATATCTTTCTTTCAATTTTTAGGTGTTGGAAAAACATCGTTGACGCATTTAATATGTCAGCAACAACCTATTAATAATCCTTCATGGACTATAGGTTGTTCAGTAGAAGTTAAATTACATGAATATAAAGAAGGAACTCCTAATCAGAGGAGGTACTTTATTGAATTATGGGATGTTGGTGGAAGTCAGAATCACAAAAATACAAGATCTGTCTTTTATAATCCTACAAATGGTATAAGTATAAAATATGCGATTAATGCTAAATGTATAATGTAGGAATTTCATAATTATGTCATTATTAATGATGTAGGTATCATATTAGTCCATGATTTAACAAACAGAAAGTCACAGCAGAATCTTCAAAAATGGCTTGAAGAAGTTCTGAGTAAAGATAGTAATTATATGAAATCAAAGCCATTTGATGATTTTGATCCAGAAAAATTTGTAGGGTCCACTCAGGTAGAACAAATTATCACTAAATATATAATTTTGTAGTGTCATCTTATGTAAATTAAATATGATTTTCTAGATACCAATTTTAGTTATTGGTACTAAATTAGACCTAGTTGCAGAAGTGAGATCAAGTGTCCATAGACGTTCTTCAACTATTGCAGAGGAATGTGGTGCTGATGAAATATTTTTGGTATCTTAGTTGTTCTGTAAAACTATTAAATATTAATGCTATTTGCTTCAAGTGAATATTATTCTTACAGGATTGCCGTCAAGTGAGATCCCTAGCTGCTGGTTCTAGCTCATCTGTTAAATTGAGCAGGTTTTTTGATAAAGTTATTGAGAGACGCTATTATTCATCAAGAGAAGGAATCAGCCCTGACAAACGAAGACTGCCAATATATAATGCTCCATATAGCTCAAAAATATATCATAATGATTGAAAATTCAGGAAATTTATCAAATTTATTTTAAAATTACTAGAGCTTTTGTACCTAAATTTCTCAGTTCATATTACATTCCTAATTTGTATGAAGTATATATTTATATGAAATACAATTGTATTAAACATTTTTAATAAAATATTAAAAACTGTTATACATT
This sequence comes from Habropoda laboriosa, assembly GCF_001263275.1. Taxonomy (NCBI): domain Eukaryota; kingdom Metazoa; phylum Arthropoda; class Insecta; order Hymenoptera; family Apidae; genus Habropoda; species Habropoda laboriosa. The sequence continues at coordinate 557,792 of NW_017100142.1, forward strand.
TCATGGTTAACTTCTCGTATAATTACATATATTAAGGGAATAAAGTATTTATTTTATTAAAATGTTGAAAGATGAAGGCTGTTTTTTTCGTGCCTGTTTTCATCAAACTGTATTTTATCTTGTGAGTAAGGTTTTACGCATTTCCTACTATTGCTCTTATGAACGATCATTAATGCACATGAGATCCGATGGTTTCACATTTTTTTTAATTACGTCATAACATTACGCGCGATAGATATAAGATTCAAAAACTGAACTTCACTTTTTACTAAATTTCCATTTAGTAATGTTAAAATATCACGATGGTATTGATTACAATATAATGATAAGAACATAAGGAAGGGAAAGTGATATGCTTTGATGATATCTTTCTCAATCATTTAATTTTTCATACCTGTAATGTGATGTTTCACACCTACCTTTCTAAATTTCCTGGTGTGTGTGTTCTATTCTAAGGTAGATATGTATAATACATTTTCATACGTAATATAAAGGTTATCATGTATCACCTGGTTGTCTGTCAAACGTAAATTCGATTGAATACGTGAATAACGTTAATTGTGTCTACTTCAAATTTCTATTGCATGTGGTCAATTTAATTTGATTTTTTAAATTAAATGCATATTTGCCAAACATTTGTCTGTAAGAATGAACATTTCTTTTATCTGATAATTAATAATACGTATAAATAATATATATAAGTAATAAATTATGACCTTTTCTTTAGCATATATTCATCTATAATGATTTCTTTGCTACCAAGAAAATTTCATAGTCAAAACCATTTTACAAATTTGCTGCTAAGATTTCAACCAAATTATGATTTTATACCAAATCATGTATATGTTCATGATATTGCTGAAACCAAAGAAGGACCAATTAGTGTCCTGCAGGATAAATTAGTAAAAGGAGAGCTAATGAAAGATCAACATCAAATGAAAGTTGCTGAAACATTGCAAGGCATCTATGAAGAAATAAAGGGATATAAACCAGAAGAATTTAACATATTAGACAAATGGCTTGGTAGAAAAAGGAAACAACCACCAAAAGGATTATATCTTTATGGAGCAGTTGGTGGAGGTAAAACAATGTTGATGGATCTTTTCTACCAATGCTGCCAGGTATCTCAGTTTGCAATTCATGTAAGTATTGCACATGGGAAGCCAAAATGTATGTTATTGATTATCCATTATGACAATTCATAATATTTTTCAGCATAATTCATACATTTAATAAAATATTTGCTGCAACAAAGGATTTACTTTATGTAGGGGAGATAATGATATAAAGAAAATGTTTGAACTATGATTAAGGTACTACAAATGGCTTTCCATATGCAGTACATTATAAAATAAGTTTTCTAAATTAAAAAACCAAATAAGTAATTATTTTGAAACACTACTTTAGATTGAAAATAAAAAGAGAGTTCATTTTCATTCTTTTATGGCGGATGTACACAATAAAGTGCATGAAGTAAAGAAAAATATTGTAAGAGATGTTAGTAGTACAAAACTTCAACCATTTGATCCAATACCACCAGTTGCCAAAAGTATTACCGAAGAAGCTTGGTTACTTTGTTTCGATGAATTTCAGGTCTAATTGTGAAACATACAACCAGTTATACATGAATTAACATAACATATATTAATAGAATTTATATATCATAGGTAACTGATATTGCAGATGCTATGATATTGAAACGATTATTTACTGAACTTTTTAATAATGGTGTAATAGTCATTGCAACTAGTAATAGAGCACCTGATGATTTATACAAAAATGGTTTACAACGAGGAAATTTTATTCCATTTATACAAATCTTAAAAAATTATTGTATTATAAATTCTTTAGATTCAGGTATAGATTATAGATTAAAAACAGGACTTAGAGATGAAAAGATTTATTTCATGTATGTAAAAATATTCATATGTAGAATATGTATTAAAAAATGTTTTCTAAGTACAATTATTTATTGTAGAAAAGGAAAGGAGGCAACAAGTGATAAGATAGATAAGGTGTTTAAATTTTTATGCTCAAAGGAAAATGACGTTGTGAGGTCAAGAATTCTTAACATAAGAGGTCGTAATGTAACTTTTGAAAGAACATGTGGTCAAGTGTTGGATTCAACCTTTGAAGAGTTATGTGATAGAGTAAGTTGCCTTACATTTTTCCCCAACTTTTAAAACAGTATAAGACATTATTTTTTATTTATAGCCACTTGGTGCTAGTGACTATTTGGAAATAAGTCAAGCATTTCATACTGTTATTATAAGAGATGTGCCACAATTAGGTATTCAATGTAAATCGCAAACTAGAAGATTTATTACATTAATCGACACGTTATATGATAACAAGGTAACGTTGTATTTCTATTTAATTAGAATTTAATCATTTTAATTACTGCAAATATTATTTATAAATAAACAAAATATTTTAGGTGAGAGTTGTTATTTCTGCAGTTGTACCACATACAGATCTTTTTGTACCAGACACAGAGAATGAATATACAGACGAAAAACGAATGTTAATGGATGATTTAAAAATATCACATGGCTCAGTATGTTACATAATGAAAAGTGCTATTCTTAATTGTTTTTAAATGATTTCGTAATCTTATTTTATTAACAGGACGATCACAAATCTAATCTTTTTACTGGAGAAGAAGAACTTTTTGCTTTTGATCGCACTATATCACGACTTTCTGAAATGCAAACTACACAATATTGGGAACAGTGGCAACATTATAGATGATGATTACTTATATTAATTAAAATTT
>NW_017100142.1:560618-568266 GCF_001263275.1 Habropoda laboriosa
ATTAGAAGTAATAAATGACAAGTTTTATTCATAAATAAATCTATTGTGTATATTATAATACATCATCATTTACTAGGCAACTTTATTCTATATTTCTCTCCCTAATATTTTACGTTTAGCATATTTTTTCAATAAAATACTCTTACTTCACTTCTATAATGTCAATCCTAAATAAAAATCGCGTTGAATTGTGCTTTTTGTTTCAATATAAACATTTTACTGCTCGAGATACAAGGCACTATACTTTCACTTTCGCGGGAAATATATTTAATTCATACATTAACTGTAACATCCGTGTCAGAAGTCGTATATTACGATAAGAAAATAAAATGGGGGAAGTTTAGTTAAGATAAAATAAATCAGAGATAATATTAATGTACACCAATATAAATATATAGAAATTAAATTTGTTTTATTATATCGTGTACTAAAGATCATAAATTATGTAGTATTACGTTATAAAATTCGCTACCTGCGTTACCTCTCGTATTGGTTTTGTTTATATGCTTCATATTTACATTTTTAGCAGTTTATTCAATGCAGTGTATATTTGCGTTTACGCACACATAATTTTTATTAAATACATAAACTATACATCCATGTAACAGCGATTTATCATTAGATTTAGTGCGTTACAGATACGTGACACTGGTAGTAACCGGTATTAAGGCAATCACACTTCTACGTGTACATTTTTACGTATCTTAATACTTTCGAATATTTTAAAACAGACGTAATGGATATTCAAAAGCTGACCAGTGGTAAATTATATTAAAAGTTTCTTAATTTAATCGTATTTTTAATTTCTATATATTTTTGTTTTAGCTACAATAAATTTTGATCAATCTGAAATAGATGAAAAAATTAATTCTATACATTCTAAAGTTAATGAATTGGGAAAGGATACTAAAACTTCTTGGTTACTGAAGGCAATAGGCTTCTTAGACTTAACAACTTTGGGAAGTGATGATACACCTGCCAGAGTTGAAGCTTTATGTGCAAAAGTAATATTTATTTTTACATTGAAAACCTTGATACTTAATACATTTTTAGAAATATTGATTTTTCTACATTTCTACATAATTACAGGCAGTAAATCCTGTTAAATTGTCAAATTTTTCAAACTTGCATACTGCATCTGTAGCTGTATATCCTTTGAGACTACCAGATGTAATATCTGCATTGAAAAAATTTGATAAAGAACATAAAATTTCCAGAGCTACTGGTAAGTAATGAAGCTTTGTTTTAAGTTTATTTAAATTAGAAGGTAGTAAAGTATATTATTATCATTGAAACAGTGGGTGGAGGGTTTCCCTCTGGGCAATATCCATTGGAAACACGTCTTCGCGAAGTAGAAATAGGTGTTGAGCTAGGAGCTGATGAGATTGATATTGTTATTAATCGACCATTAGCTCTAATGCACCAATGGAAAGAGTTATACGAAGAATTGAAATCATTTCGTATTGCTTGTGGCAATAAAGTATGTTTAAAAGTCATACTTGCCACAGGAGAACTAGGTAATTTAGAAAATGTATATAAAGCATCTGTAGTAGCAATGTTGGCTGGAGCAGACTTTATCAAAACATCTACTGGAAAAGAAGCAATAAATGCTACTTTGCCAGTTGGGATTGTTATGTGTCGTGCAATCAGAGATTATTATGAATTTACCAAAAGAAAGGTATACACCTTTATCTCAAAAACAAAATACATTATTATATTTTTCATACACTTTTTATTAAACTATACTCTATTTAGGTTGGTTTAAAACCTGCTGGTGGTATTAAGGTTTCACAAGAGGCTTTAGAATGGATGATGTTAGCTCAAATGGAATTAGGGGATGAATGGATGACTAAAGATTTATTTAGAATTGGAGCATCTAGTTTACTGGACAACATTGTTGAAACAATACAGTTGAACTAATATCTAAATTTTTTCATTCTTTCATATGATTAAACTTTTTAAACAATTATTGTATTTTTATATTGCTTTTATGTACATTTAATAAAACACTTTCCTGTTATTATATATCTCTTATATTTCCCTTTAAAAATTAATTCTTATAGATAAAGGCATTAAAAGAAAAAATATTAATAGTAGTCATGTTTTAATAGTAATCTAATTAGGGTAACAACACTTATCATAATTACAATTTGTAATGATTTATGCAGGAAACAAAATTAAAGTTCACGTATTCTAAAAATATAAAACTTTTAAACTAATTTATAGTAATACAAACCATTTACAACATTTACATTAACAGATTAATAACACTTGTCCGCCATTTTGGCTACAGTGGCGTTGCGGATGGTTTCCTGATGTGTACAGAAATACAGCGTGGACGTGCCTTTTCCGTTTAGAAAATCGAGATGGTAAGTCGGGCATTTGTAATCAATATAAAATCCGTGTACATCGGTTGTGTAGTATGTTATATCGTTTAATATTCCATTAAAACGTGAACTTAAGAAATTAAAGTGAATATTTATATATATATGGTCTACTAAATCCATTTTCTTCTTATGAAGTGAGAAATACGGTTAGGTTGTGCGCGTAGGGGTTACTTTTTTATATCGAATATGTATGAATACTTGGACTAAATATTCGTTATCGCAGTTTGTTCGTAGGAATAAGTTTTTAATGTGATATAGTTTGTAATTATAGTTGTAACGAAATACAATATAAACGTAAATGGTAATCTAACCTTAAAGTACAGTACGACAACAGACCGTATTAAGTGATATATTTGACACAAAAGTGTTCATCGAATTTCTCATTAACATCGAATATGTGAAATTCGGTTTTAGGCTCGTGGACCGAAAAAGCATTTGAAGCGTCTTAACGCACCTAAAGCATGGATGTTAGATAAATTGGGGGGTGTGTATGCCCCACGTCCGTCTACGGGTCCTCACAAACTGCGGGAATCTCTTCCTCTTGTTATCTTCCTTCGCAACAGATTGAAGTATGCATTGACAAACTGTGAAGTAACGAAAATTGTGATGCAACGTTTGATCAAAGTTGATGGCAAGGTTCGAACTGATCCCAACTACCCTGCTGGCTTCATGGGTAAGTTCATAAGATAGGTTAGTTTCTAATTTTAAAAGGCCATATCGAAGCTATAATATTTTTTAAATAAAATATTAAAGTCAAACATTGGCCAATAGTAAAAAAAAGCTCTTTATTTTGGTCACAGATTAAGTAAAATACTCCTTCTGTATTACCCAAGAAGTGCACACTTTATATATCATTTAGAAAAATATTTTTGAAACATATAAAAAATGCAGTTATTTTCCTTTCAGATGTCATTACCATTAATAAGACTGGTGAATATTTCCGTCTGATTTATGATGTTAAGGGCCGCTTTACCACACACAGAATTACTGCTGAAGAAGCTAAGGTAATTTATCACTAATATAGAATAGAAAGTGAACAGGTTATATACTCTTGATTTAGTTAATTATTAAGTAATTAAACATTTTCTGTTACAGTACAAATTATGTAAAGTAAAGCGTGTTCAGACTGGACCAAAAGGCATTCCATTTTTGGTAACACACGATGGAAGAACTATTCGTTATCCAGATCCTCTAATCAAAGTAAACGACACTATTCATTTGGACATAGCAACAAGCAAAATCTTGGATTCTATTAGATTTGATTCAGGTACAATATTTTTATTTATATGTGCGTTGGCTGCATTTATGTGAGATATATTTATTAATTTTTATTTTATAGGTAATCTCTGTATGATTACTGGTGGAAGAAATTTAGGGCGTGTGGGCACAGTCGTTAGCCGCGAGCGTCATCCTGGATCTTTTGATATTTGCCACATTAAAGACTCACAGGGACATACTTTTGCTACAAGGTATTTCGCATTTCTATGTTTTATTTACATTACCTTTTTACATTTGTTTTCGATTTCAAGTTTTTACAGAACAATAAAAGGTTGAATTTATTTTTATGGTGGCCACTTCGAAGCTACGGTATATCGTAATAAATATTGTAGTCAAAAGATGGCCAAAATGAAATCCCTTCATATTGGTCACTGATTGCTCTCACATAGACTTTTCAGTACTACCCATGTAGGAAACAGCATAAATTAGAGTATTTTCTACGTTTGGCTGAATGCTTCGACTGTTATAATAAATCATTCGTTTAGGTTGAACAACGTATTTATCATCGGCAAGGGTACAAAGCCATACATTAGCTTACCAAGGGACAAGGGTGTTAAGCTTTCAATTGCCGAAGAGCGCGACAAGAGGTTAGCAGCGAAAGGTGTGAATTAATGTACATTTTCAAGAAAACATTCAATAAACCGAGAATTTCTTGGTGAATAAAGATGTTCTTCACCTTAACCCCCCGTAGATTAATTACCCCTACGTGGTACTTTATCGTAATTATTTTTAAAATATGATTTTTAATGCCGTCTTACTATTAAAAGTATCGAGAACATTTTGGCTGTTAAAAATACATTTTAAATATTGTAATATAAAATCATTTAATTGGTTAAAGCGTATTGTGCTGATTCGCTTGAAGGATGAAAAAATGTAAAGACAAAAGACAAAATTGTTTCAAATCACTTTGATGGCAGCCATACTTCGGTATTCAATTCCAATATTTTTCTTAAGATAGCGTTACATTGTTCATCTCTATATTTCTCATTTTTCTTGTGCACTTCTTTGGCAGCTTTAAAGTATCTGTAAAGAATGATTAATATCATGTATGGTTTCTCAATTTCTTTTTTTTTATTAATTAAATTCATCAGCAGACTATTACTTTTGTATAGAAACAACTGTATTTCTTGTTTCTTTCTCCAAGGCTCTTGTAGTCTCTGACAAAGGTGACATATAATCAATGGTATTCTCAGGTTTTATTCGAGTCAGTGGATAAATGCGGACCCATCCTCCTTCCCTAGCGCAAGGTGTGCTCCAGTCTTTACCATTGTCCCACACCGATGCTTTAACATGGTTTTCAGGGTTGTTCCCCCGAAAACCACGCGGAATGTACTTATCCACTAACAGAGGATTGTAACGAGACCACGTACTCGAAGAGTCATTGGTGGTTGATTGTCTGAGCTGATGATTAAAAATATTTCTACAGGCACAGAGTCTACACCTTTACTGCTAATTGTTCAATGTTCTACTTGAAATATGTACATTAGGCCGAAGTTCCGTGCATATGTTTAAAAAACCATCAGTTTCCCGACAAGTTCTCGACTTCTTCTTCGTGGCTCGACTCGTGCAAAACTTGGAAGACGTTTCGACCTGATCGTCCACGGTGCTCGTCGACCATATCGTAAATAGGGAGAGTCCAGTGTTGCATACTGGAAGACCTAGTAAATCGAATAAGTCATGCAGCAGAGGTTTCTTTACTTCAGAGTCGATCTCACAGTCGTTACTTAAAGCTGGGCTAAGATTGACCTATTTAAATGTCAATTTTCGCGCGTTAGCACCGGTTATCTCGTTCAAGTAAGTGAAAATATTCATCTGTTCACCTCTAGTAGCCATGGTTTTAAATTTTTGTCGATCAACACGTCGAATCCAAAGAATTCGAAGCAATTGGAGGATCTAGGTATGCTCGCGGCTTGACTTAATATCGTTAGACTCACTAAACAGGCTATCCTCTGCCACAGAAACCAATCGTTGTATCCAGCTTGTTCGAAGTATCTCCTCAATTGTCTGAAAGTCCATTTGCATCCTGTAAAAATTCCAATTCTACAACTACTTTCGATAGAATCCAAGAGAATTGAACTTGTTCGGAAATGGTTTCATACCAGAACCGACGCGTTCCTTTTTCTCCGAATATCCTGGGCCCCATTTGTTCAAAGAAAAATTCGTGAGATGTCGAAAAGGGTCGTTCAAGTGCTCCAATGAAAATTTCTCCGTGGCGAAACGTGCCAATCCTTCTTTGTACAAGTATATCGTTAGTGGACGATAGGAGGGTACGCATACGTACAATCGTAGATCGAATTTGTATCCCCCTATCAAAAGAGGATTTTCGATGTATCGTTGAACTATTGCCGCATTGTCGTACGTGAGGTCGCTTAATTTCTGTAAACGTACAATTACTGTAAAGGACGATCGAACGGTGACTGCTTTAAAAATTCCTTACACGAAACAGAAAAATCCCTTTTCCTTGACTTTGTCCAACTGGCTTACAGATCCAAACTCTGTCTGGTTCGCAACGGCTGCATTCTTCAGCTAGTTTCGTATACTCCGATGGCATGTTGTATCCTGTAGGACTAACACGATGTATTTTTCACAATGGTCTAACGACAGGTACGTGATTTTCTTTTCTTTTTTTCGCCCCCTTTTTATCCTAGATTGTGTACCTGAAGTCGTATATCGAACCGTGCATCTTCTTCATGCACCTCAGGTGGCGGATAAGATTGTCTTTTCTGCAGATCGAGCTTCCTTTTGGAATTCTATTGATGAACTGAAATTCGTGGAAATGATAATCGAAGAAGAAATTTAAGTACGAGAATTGGCTCTGTTATTACCTGCCATGGGAGTAATAGCTTGTAATGGGGTAAGGGGAAACCACCGGACCGCCACCATAAATTCCATCGATCTTTGAATACATTATTTTCACCGGTGTAATCTCTCCAGCCGCGTTCCGTACAAACCTGCGAATACGTAAGAGAATGGCGATTTAACGTTCTGACTTCTGAATGAATGAAACGTGTGGGAGGGAGCACCGATTAACTTTGAATATTACGCATTCCAGAAATTCGGGAACTTTTGAACGGTGTGCACGCGAGAATAGCAGAGAGAACGCCCTTGATTTATTTGTCGTGTTATTAGAACATTAGGAATTGTCCGCTTTTCATATCAAAAGCGAGCCAAGGTCTCTAATTACAATTTAATTCGAGTATATCCTCTTTCGCCGTTACACTAGCCTACTTTTATCATTCTTTTCTTACTTCATCATCGATTCCCCGTGGAAGGTCATCGACCACATTAGCGCCCTGTTTTGAATTTATTTCGTCTCGTTACAGTAGCCTGGTCCCTTTACCCAGAATAATTAACGGAATCATTTTTTACGCAATCGATTAGCTAACGGAAAAGTTTCTATCGGATAATGATCGAGTTACCGTTCTTTTATCGGGGAAAATCGAACCGTAAGCGGTGAAACAAGAAAGAGATGGGAAAGACATTTATTATCACATGTCGCGCTTACTTAATAGCCGCGTTTCTAAAAGTGGTGCACGCAAAAGCGCGTCGCATCCCGTTTCACTCTGCAGGTATGTACGTGCATATGCACACTGTGTATGTACCTTGAAAAGTATTCAGTTCAAGGGTACAGCTAAGTTTGTAACAGTGCCGAACAAATTCCGAGCGACATAAAAGCGTGACGGGACCCACCCGGTGGTTACATGTATCCATTGTTATACTTTACAGTCGAATTCCTCCCACATACACACACATACACACACGATCATGACGCAGACTTTGTTGGAACGCGCGTTGTTCGATTTTCACCCTTTCAATGGAAAGTCTATCTAGCAACATTTTTATAGAGCTTACGGTTTTCTAAAGGTGACAATCGAGTAGTTAAAATGTCGTTTGAATAATCGATACCTGTACGAGAAGATGCGGTCCTGTACCATTGTCGTTAAGTCTGAACACAAAGGGACCGTCCAAGTATTTCACTGCCA
>NW_017100142.1:568350-569448 GCF_001263275.1 Habropoda laboriosa
GATCACGTCACACAAGTCTTCTTTCTCATAGCGCGGTAATGATCATTTTCTGCTGAGAGGTATCAGAGAGAAGAACGATTAAACGTTGTTCGAATGATCTGAAGTATGAGAAAAGAAGAAGAGAACTCTTTCTTCCTACCTCGCACTTTTCATTCACGAAAAACGTTAAAGTATGCTTGTTCGAAAAAGGTGTCCAGTCCAAAAGACATCCTCTTCCGTTCGTCTATTTTTCATTCAGAAGCTCTATATCTCAGTGAATACTCGGAGTTTTTCCCCGAAACGACATTTTTCTCGAGAAAGCAGCGTACGATATTCAAATATCTCGATAGAAGCGCATGCAGGCGAGCCGGAATCTCGATTCTCACTGGTGCACCGCCACGTTTCGGTGTACGCAATCGCTTTGACCTGGTCGCAGGTGCGCAGGTTGCCCGTATGTCGGCTTTCTTCGTTGCTTTCCAGCTTTTATGGGCTTTCGGGTGGACAACGCGACACCGCAAGGACACCGGAAGTCTCGCGGGTCGCGAAAGAATTCTGCTGATACTCCTTGATAGATCGTTATCGCGGACACGCGACTTTCCAGTAGACGTATTCGTCGAGATTTCTTCCAGAAATAGCACGAACCACGACAGGTAGTGTTTTAAATACGCTTTTGACGATGCATGCCAAAAATTATACCTTCTCTCTTTCTGCTCACGTGTCGTTTCTTCTTGTTCGATATCGGTTCGTTGAAAAGTTGCAGGAAAAAGCTGAGTCTATTCTCACGGATGTATTTTATAATTATATATGTAGGTTCATTGATACGTCCGCGGTGATGACGTATCTGTTGCAGAAAAAGATTCTGCCAGAAAAATGTCTCGCGTGTCTGGCTCCGTAGGTAGGAGGTAGTACTGCAATGTTGCTTTAATGACAAATCGATGAAACGTCCCTTACTTCCTCGTTAGAGACGAAATGGTTTACGACTGACTAGACTTCACGTGTCCCGTGTTCTCTTTGCACGCGGTCCGGCCCATTTCTCCTCCGTAATACCTAACCGCGATTTCCCAACGCGAATGCTATTTTGTTTCTCACTTATTATCTCGTGACTATTTTCACTCCACG
>NW_017100142.1:569490-622744 GCF_001263275.1 Habropoda laboriosa
GTCGATCTAATTAACATTAATCCTAATCGCAAATTACGCCCTTTGCGGTCGTCAGAGATCCTCGAATGGTGATCGAACGTTACACGTCGACCACTTTGCAAGATCGAACTGACCATTTTTATATTAAGTCGAATTAACTCCTCGGCATCTCTTCTCGCGTTGACGTTTATCGCGAACGCCGCGTGTTCTTACATACTAAATTATACAACGTACATTTAAACATCGTCCTTCGATTCGGTAGAGATTTGCTACTGTACGGACACGAGCCCGCGATGATGGCACAGAAATCGGTAACCTTGTCTAAAAATTACATAGCAAATTTGCTATCGAGCCTGCCTATCGTCCTTTTCGTCGTTACCCTAAAAAAAAAAAACTGGGCAGTTTAAACCGATTCCAAGAGTCCAAGATAAACTTTTTCTTTTCAATTGTTAACCGAGGCTTTCGGATTTATCTATCTATTTTAATAGAAGCTAGATCGAAACGATAAGAAGTTTTGAATCGCAGGTATAACAAGTGCCCTCGCATTTTTCCACCGTCACGAATCAGTCATCCGATGAATTAGTACATCGATAGATATAATTGACTAGTAAATGTTGAATTTTTCAATCTGACATTGAACAACTATCACAAGGAAGCCCGTTGAAGTTAGGATATTCCGAAATAGAAGACGTTCCAGAGGTCTGAATATATTTTTCGCGCAACTTTAGACGCGTTCCCCAGTTAGATCCAGAATGTTTCCTCGTCGAATCTCCAAGATTCAGGCAGTCCGACATTTAGCGTGACGACGCGCCTCGGTAATACGAAATATGTGATAATACTAATTGCTTGGATGACCTTTGCGTGATCGGTGCACAGGAGACCCAAAACCCCGACAAGCGTTTATTGTATCGTTGCAGAAATTTTCTGCGGCAACGATTTTACGAGGCATTCCGCCACGGAAACGCGATTACTCCGACGTTTTGTCATCGTCTTTGTCTCTACCGTTGTACTCGGCTATTAAAAGGTGAACCGCAAGGCAGAAGAGGAGTCAGTCTCGCGTCTCCTCGATATTTTATGGCTGCTTAATCCACCAATTAGTCGTGGAATGTCGAGGCAATGAAACCCGCGCAACTTTTAAGAAGTTCTTCTTAACCTTCGCCCCAGAGTGCGAGACTCTAATCTGGGAATCGGAAGCGCACGGGTTACGTGACTGCGTTTTCCCTCGTTTATTATTTTCTCGATAGAATTAATTATCGAGCAGCCTGGCAAAGTTTTTAGGCGGATCGTTTAAGCCTTTCGTTCGATATATCGAGCCGCGACAATTTTTCCCAATCGTAATTTATTAATCGTTGGATAAATCGCGTCGTTGCTGATACACATAATTGTTCGAATAATCGCGCGGGCGATTCTGGATAGTGTTCGTCGTTATTGAGGATCCTCGAAGTACACACGAAGGACACATTTTTTCCCAACTTTCAATCGACTTGAATGCGACCTCAAGGAGTTCTGCTTTCGATAAAAAGCAGAAGAAGGTTTTTATGTATCGAGGAAGTACAAGTATTTCGATAAAATTAGTTCGCGTTCAAAAAGAATTGGCGTACTCGTGGTTCGTGAAATAAATATTTCCGCTGATCGTCCTACGATTATTCAGCGGGGTGTTCTCAACACCCACTCGTTTCTTTTTTTTTTCGTTTTTTTTTTTGTTTGGGTTAGTTGTCGTCGATCGAATACATAACAAGAAGAACAAGAAATAATCACGATTGATAGAATATCAGTTTTGTGCAAGAATGAATTTTCGTGCTTGTAAAGCTAAGATACGCGTTCACTTCGCAACTTTTTTTTCCTATTTTTTTTTTTTCAGACTCCTCGTCTTAGCCCCCCCTTTTTTCACGCATACACGGTTAAAAGATCGAATTTTAACGCGCATGATTTTTGCAGAACGGACGACCGCCTTTCGCGTAGAAACTTTGGCCCTCGAGGTTCTTCTTGCACATCTGTAACATGTAGAAAATCATAGAGTTACAATTCCTTTCGAGAAATAGCAACGGAGAAAATTTCATTTCTTCGTATATTTCTTGGCGGCAAAATCGATCGGTTTATTTCGAGAAGCATTCTCGCACTAATTGCGTACCGTGCAGTTGAAACACTGGCTGTGGTAATTATTGTTCAGGGCCTCTACCCAGCGATCTCCAGCTTCGACTGGGAATCCACACGCGAAACATTTTGTCGTGAACAGCTCGTTCCAATCTGTGCATAGAAAGGAATAATTCAATGGAAGAAAGTGACGATGTAACAGAGTAGTCTGCAAAACAGTTGGACTAACCTGCTTCACAGTAGGGCAATCCCTCTTCGAGGAAGAATGGGCTGTTGCCAAAGAGTTTGCCACAATACGAGCATTTGAAGCAATCAGGGTGGAAATGTTTTCCAATTGCGTTCAGACAGTCCTAAAATGATCACATTGTCGTTTAATCGATAGAATTTTCATTGCTCTCTAAGATAGTTTCTCGAGACTTCTTACTCCTTTGATCTTGCTGTTGCATTTGCTGCAAGTTGGTGCAATGAAACGTTCGAAGCAATACTCGCAGTAGAGTTGTCCCTTTTCCTCTACGAATCCGATATCTTGCAGTGGTCGACGACATTGAGTGTTGACGCAAACGAAGTGATCAGGACACCAAATTTGTCCCAAGGCAGTAATGAATGGCCCCCTAAATAGATCGGGATTGTTATTTTCTAGGCATTTTACGCAGGATCTATTGTAACGTTAAAAAGCGAAACATAGCACAGCGTGGGCGAATGTATTAAATGTATATTACGTAGAATATGTTTTCCCGATTATTTTACGAACCTTATGCACTCATTGTCGTTTTTACAGCAGACTGGTTTTACGACGACACCGTTCGACTTGTGATTAGTATTTTCTTCGTTAGCTGTTAACATCGTGCAAACAAGTTAACAATTGTTAATCACATCGGAACAAAATGAATCAATTACAGTTACTAATTAGATCGATTAAAAAATTTGTCAGGCGTTCTTTAATATGCATAACAAGCAACTCCAAAAGAAAAACAGAATAAATCAGAGATTAGACGATCATCGTTCCTCATGATCGTCCTGTATCTTTGCACAAACCAGGTGCAACCAAACTCAGTCCCACAAAATGTCGAGAACACACGATAAATCAGAGCACTGTGAAGCACATGTTGATGGTATTCGATAATTGATACGACACCAGCTTAAAAAATGCGACTCGTCAGAGCGAATCGTCATCGTTCGATGCGTGACAATGAGGAAAAAAAGAGAAAAAGAATGGGATGCGGCAAACACTGAAAATAAGTAGATAACAGAAAGAAAGAAAAAAAAAAACACGGCACACCGGTGAGCTAAAGGGGGGTGGAGTACCTGACGTAAGAGTTGCAATGGGCGCAGAGGGGCAATCGTGATCCCGGTCCAGTCGCTTGATTTAGGATTCCCCTTCCTCGCTTTGGCGCCGTGCTGCCAGCGAACGATCCGCTCTTCGACCCGGCACCACCGAGACCACCGACTCCGGTACCTAGATCCGGGTGGGATGACAAATTTGGTGGGTCTACTAAACTCTGGGTTTTACGAGAGGGCTCACAGTGGATACCGTCCTGACAGTAATTCTGGGTCTGACATTGATTCCCGGTTTGACAGCGGGTGTTCTTCGAACATTGCCCGCTCGACTGGCAGCGGGTTTCGGTGGAACAACAATAATTCTGGGTCTTACAGCAGTAGCTCTTGCTGTCGCAGCAGCTCTGGCTACTTTGGCATTGGGTTTGGGCTTGGGCTTGGGGTTTGTACAATTGCACAGTGGGAACTTTCTGGCCATTGGTTTTGGCAGTGAGTCGCGCGAGTTGCCCACTTAGGTTAGTGCGAGGCTTGTGAATTGGCTCGAAGGAGTTGGTGCTTCTAGGACAGGTTCTAGCAGGTTCGTCGTACGGCAGGGGGATCTGAGGATAGGGAAGTTTCTTCGAAGCGGGTAGACCAGGTTTGCTGCAGGGTGCCACGCACACTGATCCATCTGCACAAGGTGCTACGCAGATTCCAGACTCTGGACAGTTTGGAATCTCGATGTCGCAGGCGGATTCTCGGCCGCAACGACCTCCTGGTTGGCCGCAACAACCGTCGGACAGGGCACAGCTTCCGGTTTGCATACCGAAGCAGGGAGAGACACAGACTCCGGAACGATCTGACGTTGGTACCACGCATACGCCTGATTTTTGGCAGCTAGTGTTGGGTCCTTCGCATGGTACCACCACTACTCCTGCCTTGGTACCCTGGTCAGAGTGAGCTTTGCAGGGTAAGACTGTTACACCGGTGTCTGGGCAGGTCTTGGATTGTGGAGTTCCGTAGTTAACGTGACGTACTTCCGTCGAGCTACTGTAGACTGGTTGAGCAGAGCTTGATTCTGTTTTCGAAGACAGAGGACAAGGCAGAGAGGATTGATAAGAAGGACTTGTCCTTCCAATAGCACAGTACGTTGGTTTAGGTGGTTTCTCTCGTTGTTCTGGAAGAGGCCGAGCTGGTACTCTCTTTTCACATCTCTCAAAGTCTTCGGCGACTTCGAGGGATCTTTTTGTTATCGCCTGCTTGCTCTCGTTCGTTTCTTCGCTGGTCATGTATCTCTTTTCTTGGTACTGAGCATGAAGCGCGTCTGTAGGCTCTTTTCCAGCATCGGCTGTTCGTTTCTCGTCAAAGTCTACAGTCTTGCTAGCAGCATACTCTGCGTGTCTGTGTCCGTCGTCGGTGTCTTCGTCTATTTTGTAAGACACGCTCTTCTTCGTAGGGAAGTGTATAGAACTATGTTGCTTAGGTGGAGGAGGATCCTCTCTTATCCTTGGAGCGTGAGCTTTCATGTAACATGGAGGAGGTTCTGGTGGTCCAAAAGCAGGTGATTTCGATCTTCCTGGGGTTGGAGTTGGAGTTCTCGGAGGTTCGTACGTGTGACTTTCCACTGCGCTTTTCCTCATAGCGACCAAGTGCTTCTGGTACGATGGAATCGTGTCTGGTTTCTTCAAAGTAGCTGTTATTTTAGCACTGGGCGTCTGAGGTCGCGATCTAATCGGAGATGGAGAAGAATCCCTCAGGCGATAGTCAGGTGGAGGAGTTGGCAAAGGTCTAGGACCAGGTAGTTTAGGAGAAGGCGCAGTTTTCCGCTTTCCTTCGCCGTAAAGGATATCAGCAGGTGGACAGTATTGACTTCCATCACCCTGGATTACCGGAGTCTGCGAACGACTGGCGATATTCTGGTCCTCAGGTCCAATTTCTCGACTGAGAGGCGTATAAGGACGTTCCGGAGCGATCATGAGCGCTTCCTGGAACGGAGAAATCGGTCGAAGATCTTGTGGCTGTGGTTTAGGTCGACATCTACGATCCAAGTATATAGTCTCTTCCGTGTACACTTCTTTCACGCTGGAAGATGTACTGAGAGGCGTGAAAGGTCGGTCAGGAGCGGTTGTCAAAGCGTTCACCATTTCAGACTTCCACTCCTTTGCAGTGGCGTTCTGAAGAGCAGAGTGTGGTATCGGTTTTGGACCACTCTCTGTCTGCTTCACGAACTGAACGCGTTTCTTATTAGTTTCCATGACTTCTGCGGCTGGAGGATACTTGGAGCATACACGTCGATCCTTTGTCGGTGCCTGTTGATCTCTCAAACTTTTATGTACCTGTACCTGTTCTCTTAAACTCTTCTTGCGTTCACTCTCGATGGCTGCCTTTCTTCTAACTCGTTCTTGAACCAGTACTTCTTCCGTGATTTCCTCGTACGTCTCTTTGATGAGTTTCTTTTGTCCTGGAGTGTCGCTCTCAGCTTCCGTCACTCTTTCTTCGCGGACAACTGTTCTTCCCAGGGGTTGTTCACGAATTTCTTCCACTTCCTCCGCTTCTTCCTCGTAGGCCGCCTGTCTGCTTCGTTCCTCCTCCTCCTGTCTTCTTCTTTCTTCCTCTTCTTGCCGTCTTCTTCTTTCTTCTTCCTCCTCTCGTCTTCTTCTCTCCTCTTCTTCCTTCTTTCGTCTCTCTTCTTCCTCCTCCTCTCGCTTTCTCTCCTCTTCTTCCCGTTTAGCCTGTTCTACCATCTGTGTTACATCCACCGCTGTGGTCACCACTTCGGCAGATTCGACCACTGTCTTTTCTTCAGTCGTCTCGTCAACTTCTCTGTCAATGTGTGTAGCAGTTCTTCTAGCGTACGTTTCTTCAGAAGTTTCCACCATTTCTTCCTGGGATTCCTCCCTAGTTTCTTCCCTTGCTTCTTCCACCATGGGAGTACTAGGTCTCGCAGGAGACGGATTCTTCTCGATAGTCTTCTCAAAGGTCATCTTCTTCTTCACGTGCATTCCGTCTACGTCTTCCTCCGATGCCTCGGTGAAGTAATCATGCTCCCCCTTAATTCCCACACCGTTGTCCTCGATTTCATCCGCTGGTCTCAGGTCAGTCACCTCTTTATCAATCTCCGTGATCTCTTCTTTCTCCTCTTGCTGCTTCACCGTGTGCTGAGTGGGCAACGGGGGCTTGTCGCAGATAGTCTGTTCCAATCTACAAACCTCAGACTTGTACGAACGATGTTCCTCTCTGAATGGTTGGTTCCTCTCGCATATTCTCTCCCTCTGACAAATCTCCTTGTGATGGTACTTCTTGCACACCTTTGGTGGCTCGATTCCCGCATAGCTCTGCTCGTAGAGGTTACCTCCTGTGGTAACAGTGGCTGTCCATGGCTTAGGTATAGGCTGGACGATTCTAGTCGGTGTCAAAGATCTCCTGAGACTGTCTGCCGAGCTGGGTCTCGATGTTACCTCGCTTCTCGATTGTCTACCGGTGGTTTGCACCAGCTCGACCTTTCTGTAAGCGGGTCCTGGACAACTGACACGGTCCATCGGGTCCTCGCCGAAGCGATAACACTGTCTGGTGACTCTTTCCACCTCTCGATCGGTGCTTTCGCACCTCTTTCGCGACAGAGCTCTCTCACAGGCCTCTATGCAGGCTCTCTTTTCTTTCACCGCTTGCGTGCTTCTTTGATCAAGGGCGGGATTGGGATCGATGTACAAAGGACTGGCGGTAGGATAGGTGACGTCTTCTATGGGCTTCGGTGGTGGCCAGTTGAGGCTTTTCGATTTTACAGAGCTTGGAGGGTACTCGGTTTTGGTGTTCTCGATGATCTCGTAATAGTAGGACTTTTCGTGGGTTTCCGTCGTGTTTTCTGGGATCGGGATGATATTTCACAGGATCGTTCGAAGAATGGAATTTCGATAGGATCAAGGTGGACGAACATCGGGAATAGACAGAAGATTGCACGAAACGTTTATCACATGCATGCGTTTGGGGCGACACAGGCGATTGGTTGGAGCGTCAGGGTGTGTTAGAAAGAACGAAAAAAAAACAAAGAAATCAGCTGTGAGTAAGAAGCACATTGGCTGACACGTGCCCGTGATCCTTTTATCTTTCAATGTATTCATTATGCTCGATTATCGAACGTTTAGCGCATGGTTAAACGGTTAGGTGGATCACGGGCACGTCCAGGACGCTAAATAAAAAGTAGCGCAACTTAAAAATGAAAGAGAATGGTAGAGAGCATAGCTGGTATCACGGAGGTTTTCGTTCTCGTGATAAAAAGCTACGTTCAAAGCGAAGAAAAGCCAAAAGCAAGTGCTTGAACTTGAGCGTTACAAGTGAGCAGTCGCACTTCTCCAAAATCACTCGGCACTCTCGAACACTCTGCCGTTTGAAAATACAGGGTCTACAGGCTCGAAGATAAATCGCATCGATCTAAGACCATCGTAAGAGAAAGAATTAAAAAAAAAAAAAACAAATCAAAGAGGGAACACGAAGTTTGAGCGCTGCGGGTTAGCATCTCGACCATCGAGTGCCTCTCGAAAGCGTCGATGCGAAGCCAGGAGACAAAATAGTTAATCAACGATACTTTTTGGAGGACCTTTGGAGGATCCTATGTGTGTGTGTGTGTATGTGACATGAAATGGAAAAAGGAACAACATGTAACGAGCGAAGAGCTTGCTCGGCTTGACTGTCGCTTTATTTTTCGCAATTGCAGTAATTTCTCAACACTTTAACGAGAAAATCATTCGTCGACAATGATAATACACGAGATAATTCGACCCACGACCCTCTCTCTATCTCGAAACGTACGATTCCATCGACGGAAAGAAGAGACATTGAATAGAACTGAATCGTTGAACCTTTCGTTCGAATCGGTTTATTCGAGATTAAAGAAGAATCGTGCCTGTCGAATACATAATAGTTATTTCATAGAATTGGATTGTTCGATTCGGCTGTCAGCACGAAGACGACGACGGCGTAGCTGAGAGCTACCGACTCATGCGAATGTGAGGGAGAAGGGTCTGGGTTTCGGGTTGAAAGATGGACCGGCTGAAAAAAGATAAGAAAAGAAAAAATTATGTCTGTGGGGAAGAGGACGAGCATGAATGGATGTATGAGCTTTTTTTTTTCAATCGAACCAACAATTCGATTTCTTTTCACTCGTACAATCATATTGTAAAAAAAAAATCTCTTCGGGCACTGACTTCCACTCGTACGTGTATGGAATGATACGTTTGGAAAAAAAAAAAAAGAAATAAAAAATCACGTACAGAAGATATACGAGAGAAGAAAAGAAGAAAAGAAACACGTGGACATTTTTATCAGAGTGTCTTCATCGTTACATAAGCTGCTTCTTGTTCAAGCAGACTTTGATTCATTTACACGCTATTCAGGTCTCCGACGATTCGATCGTCCCAGTTTCATTTCGATCGGTCCACATCATCATCTGGTCCACGATCGTAATTAACACCCCGATAAATGTGTCATCCGTTTCCTAACGGACATGAAATGTCATAAAGTATGGTATACGATGATCAAGATCTTTGTGATTCATGAGATGAAACGCCATAGCTCTCAGAACTCGCCGTCGACGAGCGGATGAAAGCCAAGTTCGACAGAGAGCTTGTGAAAAAAAGGAACCGAGTTGAATCGGTGAAGACGATCTCTTCCGAATGATCCATGGAATCGATCTCTAACGAATCGGAGATGCGAATGGAGGGAAGAAAAAAAAGAAAAAAAGAGAGAAATGCGAGGACGTAAGCCAAATGGGGCGTATTAGCCAAAGCTAGAAACTCGGTCAGAAGGTGCGGATCTGGTCGTCGTACCTCTGAAGGGCGTATTTTTTGGCAGCGCCGAGAGTAGACCTATTTGTAACAATCGAAGAGAGAAAAGTGAGGCCAAGGATAATAGAGGCGGGATAACCGCTGTTAGAATTACAACCGATCGACCAGAGATCGTTCCTCCAGATACCAGACGAGAAAGTCGGGCTTGTCATCGGTAATTTATACGACCGCGTGATTTCCGCTTTTGTTTCCTGCTAACGTTACCACGTTTGACATGCCTATGGCGTGCCACTCGTAATTATCGACGGAATGTTCGCGTCGCGACGCGGAATTTCATGCACGTAACTGATTTTCTGTGGCTGAAACGCGAGAATCGTGCTTCTACAAACGAGGAAATCATTTTTTCCCCCCTCTCTCTCTCTCTCTCTCACTCTGTCTAGCTTGACGTTCTTACATAATAGGATCGTAATTATGTAACGACAAGCTGTATGATGGAAGAACGATGTCATTTTCATCATTGAACGCCAATTTTTTCACGATTCTCTCGAGGAGATTAGCTCCTTTATTGATTCGTTACAGCGAATCTCACGTCGCTTATTTAATCATGAAGACAAGAACTTACCGGTCACAGTCTGACTCTGTGGTCGTGGCAGAGTGCTATTCCCCGAGTTCGCTAGCGGAGGTGATGATAGATTCGATGACAAAGTACTCGATCCTCCGAAGGGCTTAGGACCAATTAAATTGTTCGACGTTGGAGCCTGTGAGATGGAAAATATATCGTATTATTCGATGTTTTCTCTTTATCGGTACAAAATGAATGAACTGATAGCGCATAATAATGACACGATCGACGAATTAACAAATGCACAATGGTGTCTTGCATTCCGACAGACAAAAGAGAGATACGAAAGACGTGAATCCAGTTAGGCGTGGAGTATTAGTGAGAGGCGTTGTGACAAAACATGACAAATGCAATATGCACATTGCTACTAATCTAACAACTAGTCTAGCATCTACTTATCTAACGAGTAGTTCCATTAACATAAAAAAAAAAAAGAACACGAACGACGGACATTATTAGTTGATTCTCTATTCTCCGCTGCCTTGACACCATGTTGCATAGACACAAAAGAATTACTCGATCTCTTTCATCGGGGAGAAAAATCTCGCGAATCTTTTTCTCGCTAACACCAGCACCTTTTCCTCTGAAAGCAACGGTAACTTTGAGAGATACTCGTGATTGTTACACCCATGATTACAACCCTTTCACGCACTAGATCACGAAACCGATAGGAGATCACGAAAATTCAAACACAGTCTCTCTCTCTCGCTCTCTGGTATACAATTCTCCATGCTTGAATCTCACACGGCAAAAGGGACTTGTCGACTTCTTTTTGTTTTTTTTTTCGTTCTCTTTCTTTTTTTTTTCTGTCTCTCTTAAAACACGACGTACTTCTCTGGAGAGCATATCTGGTGTTCAAAGCAGCGGCACCGCGGTCAGCGTGATTTTCATCGGTTCGCTAAGGACGTACCTTACCAAGTGTAAGGTTTCGAGTGCGAGACGTTTAAGACGAGCCGCGTTGGGACATTACCTGGACTGATCGGAAACTGGGTGGATCGACGGGCGTAGTGCCAAGGCGGGTGGGCTGCAATACATAAAACGACAGAACGATGTCACGTGGAAGTGGCAAATTAGAAAAAAAAGAGGTGGGGAGGTAGATGGGGGGTAACACGCATACTCCTGATCGTGCCAGGATAATTAGTCAGAGCATCGAAATAATCGTCGTCGACGTGGCACGATTGATTGTTGTCAGATAGGGTAGATTTATTATCGAGTCTACCATGAGGAAGTCTACAGAGAAGGACGATCAGGTCGAATATCATACCGATGATTACCGATACCCTTTCGTAATTGGCACTTAGACTTTATTTCCTGCTTCTTTGTTCTCTATATACCGAATTTTTCTATATCCATCCGTGTTGTTCTACGGATTGACTCAGCGTGTATTTTAGACTGTTTACTTTTAAATATAACCACGAATCGAAGCTTTACGGACGTCTCGGGATTTCTTCGAAGTCGACGACGAGAATAATCGGCGAAGCTGATTAATTCAACGATCTCTGTCGTTCGTACAGGGGAACGTTTAGGTAGACGAGAGATTTTTGGAAGAGACGGGCTTAACGACGGATTTACAGTCGCGTAAAAATTCACGGGGTTATTGCGAACCTCTGTGCAACCCGTCTGAATGGTGATCGTGCTCGTAAACGTTTTCGATTCCCAGTGGCAGTTCCCGTTGCTGATGCATCCGTTTCTATTCAGGGACGACAGCCGGGAATTCGGGTATCCGAAATCGGGACTCGTACGATTGCA
Organism: Habropoda laboriosa; assembly: GCF_001263275.1. NCBI lineage: Eukaryota > Metazoa > Arthropoda > Insecta > Hymenoptera > Apidae > Habropoda > Habropoda laboriosa. The sequence continues at coordinate 580,969 of NW_017100142.1, forward strand.
AGCCTGGAAAAGCGATTAGTGCCAAGCAAAGACCACACTTGTCACGTCTTTAATTATTCTGATTCTAGTTTCCTTGGAATTTTAGTGAAAAGAAGAAAAAAAAAAAGATAGTAGTTGGTGAAAATCAAGTTCGCAATAAATTAGAAGAAATCGAAGCGATATCGTACGATTAATTTCGGCGTCACTCGCGAACGCGAAGCAAATGCTAGATGCACAATCTTCGAAACAGTAAAGCAACAAGTACACAATTGCATCGAGAATACTCACAGAGAATGGTTGAGGCGACAATGCGTGATTGCTCAGAGATGGAGACAACGGTGCATTGGCGAGTGCAGCGGAAATCGTGCTCGCTGGAGCCTTTCCACCTCTGAAAAGTTTAATTACCGTTTCGTTGCAATTTCATCAAGCCGTTTCCTTCGTTATTTCGAATAATTCATTCAGCTCCAGACTTATCGTACATCTCGAATGGAATTTCTGCGATTAAGAAATAGCAAGGAAAAACGTATTGAAACACTTACGGCGGTATAGTGACCGGAACCATTCCAGAAGGTGCATTTTGCCTGGCGACTAATTTCGCGTGTATATCGCAGTACAATTTGTTGTTAATGTTGTAATAGCCGACGTTCTTCAACGAAGTGCCACAGGTGGAGCACTTGAAACACTCCACGTGAAGATTCTTATCCTTGATCCTGACGAAGACACCCCTACGGAGAAGAACGACGAATTAACAAACGTTTCTTTCTTCGTTGAATTTGTTTTAATAAGTGCAGAGTGCTTTGTTGTCGGATGTGCCACGAGTTTCGGGGGTCTGAGTATTTTGAGACAAGAGGAGGGACTCGATACCTCGACGAGGGAGGCCGAGAAAACAAGATTCGTCACGTTGTATCGTGGTGTTTGCTGAGAGAAACTAACGTGAATGTATGAAGTGTTACGTGAAATGCATCTTAGTCAATCCTTATCACGTACAATGTACCATGTAATTTATTTACGGTCCGGAAAAAAATCTCTTCGCGTACATAAAAATTACGTGTACGCAAACGAATAATCTTCGACGATGAATGATCCTTCGTGACACGGTTTGAAAAAATATTTCGTGTGTAGAGAAAAAAAGGGGTGCAAAAGGTGTGTTCACAAAAATACTAAAAAACGTACAAAAAAACACAACATTGATACAAAAATAATGTTGGAAAAAAAAACAAAAAAGACACAACATCTAAAGCACAGTTCCACGCCACCCCGGTGATTACGTACCGGAGCGATTCAACAGATAAACACAAAATGCGAGATGATGATGCGATGGTGGTCGAGGAATGAACAGATACAAATCTGGCTGACGAATTCCCATGAAAATTAAGCGAATGATTTACCATACTTTTACTCCTCGCAGAGTGATGAGAGGTCGTGGAATCGAGGGATAATTCGTTCGTCTTTTTTCCCAAAGAGCGATGACAGACGAAAAAGGCGACAGAGAGTGAGAGAGAGAGAAAAAGAGAGAGAAAGAGAGGAAAAGAGAAAAATTTTGTGCTTCCAGTTAAAAAAACATAGCGGCAAAATTCGTGCACGTGTACAAAACATCAATATCTCCGATGGAATAGGTACGATGGACGAATGCGAAAAATGCACGTTCTTGTCGTCTTAATTTGGAAAAAGCGTTTCGAGATGATATCAGCGTACGACATTCGAGCAATCCAAGGCGGCCGTAATTTAGCGTATTTGACCGACCGTGAACGTCACGTCGGGAACGACGATCACAATTCGCAACTAATTATGAAAAAAGAAAAGAAAGAGGACAAAGTATCATCAGGTCGTACGAAAAAAACGTCTACAAGTATAAAAATGTGACAGAAAGAAAAGGAATAGAAAAGAAAGAAAATAAATTTGGAATTGCAATCTAGTTCCCAGCCACATGTACGTGACATATTTCTACAGGTGTGAGACATTTTATATAGAAGCGACATATCGCCGAGAAGCTGAAGAGTTTCCGGTCCATCTCGACCGTGCAAGGGAAGAGAGGATTTTTCACGTAGAATAGTTACACGATCACTCGGTCGCAGTTGCTACAACGGACAGCTGACGATGACACTGAGCCGGGAGAAGAGGACTCCTGTCGTTGGACTTGACGTTTCGCAGAAGTTTCATTGGAATTGGAGGCCGGACCTCTACCGTGGAGGTAATGAAAGAGAGGCGTGGGTGATCTCGGCGATGTGGCCCTTCCGCCAATCGCGTGGCTCACCGACGAGTAAAACTCTGTTCTCGGAGGAACTACGACATGGAAGTAGAAGAAACCGCACTGTCACGCTCGACCAGATACCAGAAACATATCTAATAACCGCTAACGACAACGAACGAACGTTCTCTGTTATCTCTTGTCCTCCACTTTCACGAATTTTCAAATCGTATCGAATCCATCTTTCTTTTTATCCTCTGTTTCAATTCAAATCGATAATACCGAGCAACTTCGTATAATCTTCATATAATCAAGAAGAATGATCTTTTTGGTTGCTTTCGTCCGCAGAGGATTCGATAAGACGTGAGAAATTCAGACGCAAGGGGTGTGTTGGCCCTCTTCTTGGGTCGAAAGGAAATCACGTCACGCTCCCTATTTTCCTTTCTCGTTCTCGACGTCTCTCTGAAAGAAAGAATGTAAACGACCGAGAGGCGATCAGCGTCTCGGCGTGAACTTACACGATGAGCCTCTCGCATTCGGCACAAATGTTCTGTCCAGGTGGAAGGCTCGATTGCGGTGTGGACGGTTGCTGTTGCTTGGTTTCCGGCGCGGAGACTGGCCTCAGTCCTGCCAGGGCCGGCGAAGACGGCGTAATCACGCCGCACTGCGCAGTTGGCTCCGCTATTTCGCAAAGAAGTTATCGTACCGGCATGCACCAGGCTAATACTGGAGCCAGCTGATCCAGTCGAGATAGAGAAAAAAATCACCGGAGAGAGGGAGAGAGATTCGTTCTTTTTCTTTTTTGTTCATTACGCGTTACGCTCTTTTTAAAGTACACAACTATTCGTTCCACGCTCTATGCCCATCGTTAATTCCCATAATTACGCTCTCCAGCGATATTTTTTCTTTTCTCTGTTTGTTGTGTCTCGTTTAGCATAAGACGTTGAACTACTCAGAACTACGACAGAGAAGTAACTGGAAGGTTCTCGATAATTTACCACAAATTTTCAGTAATTCTACAAAGTATCGAAGGTAGGAACCGATGTTTCGTATCGGTTGTATAATCGGCTACTAACCAGGTTCCGGCGTCTTTGGTTCTTTGTCCGCTTCCTGGACCATTTTGAACACCTCACTGTTCTCCGCGTTGTAGTTCTTCTCGTTCTTTTTGAAGTTCACTCTGAGGAACAAAGTCGGCACTGTTACGAATGCTGTTTTCCGTATAATCGTGCCTTTCGATCGGAGAAGAGCTTACCCAAGCACACCTCCTGCTAGCACTTCCGCTTGCGCAGACAGGGTTTCCGCGATGGTCTCCTCGCTGTAGATACCCACTGGGCTGTTGTACTGTTTGTTAACGATAGATTTAATCGAACCATCTCCCGTTCCATTCAGCTACAACATGAATAAACATTTATCAGAACCATGTGTTATATTTCGAGATTCCTCTAATTCTTCAACTAATTCACACTAACGAATGGTTTTGGACTGAAATTGTGACCGCTTCCGATGTGCGATCCGTCCTGTTTCTTGGCTGCCAGGGATGTCTTGGTAACTGGAGCAATATTGCTCATCCCCGTGGGCGATGGTGAAGGTAGACTCGAACTTATCGGTGACACGTGTGGCTTCCAGGTACCGCCACCTCTGTGAACAGTAGTAATTGGGTAAATGTAACGTAACGATTTAAATATACTTGCTGATTAATAGTTAAGATCGAGGCCGTGCCTGTCGCTACCTCTGTACGGTCAACTCGAAATTGTTCCCAGCTCTGACGATAACATCCTGAGCGTCCTTGTGCCTCAGATTGTACATCTCGGTGTTGTTCACCCTGATAACTGCATCGCCGGCCTTCAGACCAGCTGCTTCGGCTGGTGAACCGGTATTAACCTGCAATGATTAACGTTTACTTGAACAATTGTATAACAGTATAATCGTTAGAGCTCGAGTCTTTAGACATCGATACACGTCTATTTTTACAAGAGACACACACACACAGTACTCGAGGAGAAGACGTCTCTCCTCTCCATGGTCCAGACTCGAGCCACTATATTTAAGTGCACCCGGCTCGTTACACCTCGAATGTTGGATACTGTGAGTCCATTCACGCGAGGACGTTCGAAAAAAGAAGGATCCGCCTAAGAACACGCAGGGACGTCGAAGAAGAAACCAGGGGGAGGCCTTATTGAAGTCTAAGAAAACGCTTTTTGCTCCTTCTAAAATCCCCCACTCTCTCCATCACCGGCTGTTTATTCCCCTCCGCGATTCATTAATCGCGCAGCGCCAGACATAAACGGCCTGATGATCCTTTCTGTTTCATACGTTCTCGAAGAAATCGCGGATTATAATTCTTTTCTAGCCTGCTCGAATCGCGACACTGCCAATCGTCGTTATTTATGCATCGCTCCGCTTTATCTTTCCTCGCCTTATTCAACCGCAACAGAGAACGCCTGGGCAATTAAGGAAATGAATTACCTCGCGTGATCAATGAGTCGCTTTAAGTCATCGTAATTTATCGCGTTACACCTCGCACTCTTTATAACGACGATATTTTCCTCCGAGTTAATTACGCTATTAATATATTTGGTAACCAGTACACAGAGAAAGAGAGAGAGAGAGAAACGAGATGCGTGCTCCGTTTTACCAGGATCTTCTTGTCTACTCAACTCTTCCCAAGACTCCTGTGATCCCTATTCGACCAGTGATTAAGAGTAATCGATACCTTCCAATGGAAGAAAACGAAACGAAAGCTCATTAAGAGCCTCCTATAGCTAAAGGAGTACTCGGTTCTTCTCGTTCCATCGTCTTTTTCCTTCGACGTTCTGGTAGAATCGGGAATAATTAATAGACGCCACGAGAGAGCCAGGCCTAGTTCTTTCTATAAATACGTCTGTAGGTTTCTTGTAATTTATTATCGTTATTTTTATTGAGAGATCTCCGTGACGCGGAGGAGGAGAATGATACTGGATTCAGCCTACGTGTAGAGCGAGCTCTGAATAATTTTTCCACCAACTAAAGGATGAAGACGCTTGTGTGCTCTCTCGAACAAAATCTTTTTCAATATCGTTGTTTAATCGACATGTTTAAACGACACGTTCGGTTTTTCACCGACAGATAAACTCGGTTAACAGGTTAATAATCAGCGTAACCTCTCTTCCTGGCGCTTTAAGCCTGGCGTCACGAGGAGGAAAATCAGGGCAGAGGGTGAGTCGTTCGATTCTCGCGGCGCGGCGTCTGCCTCCAGAAATAGGAGCGCGAAATTGCGTCATCGTTGTTGCCGTAATAGTTGGATATGTTTGCTGTGCACGTTATATTATCAACAGAGCCGCGGTGGCTGTTGGAACGAAATGGCGGGTTCTACGAAAGGCAGGAACCAGAGCTGTGCGTGTGTGATTTCTCTAGGGAAAAAGGATGCCGCCGATTTCACCAAGATGCGCTCTAATGGTCAAGGAACCTTGTTGTACTACTCCTCTCTGTCCTCTAGGTCCAACGAGAAGACACGTAGGACGTGGACGTAAGTCAGGGTTAAGCTCGTTGGGCACCGTGAAAGCCTGCCATCTAAAAATAGTCCCGGACCGGTTTAAAAATAGGCCCCGAACACGTACGGCCCGCTTATTCCTACGCGTATACTCGGCCAGAGCCAAACGGAGAAGTGAGAATGCACCAAGGTGCACCGGCATAGTCTTATACGTATGACATATCGGAGGCAGTGGAGGCAGCCGTGTTCATTCTACGAACGCTCCTGCCACCGCGTGAACCGCGATGAATGAACGAGTACGCGCTGAGATACGTGTTTGGAGCGGCGAGGCGCATGCTTCAGGTAATAATAGCATCTGACAATTTTGGATAAAGTATACCTCGCCTCTGGCCGCCTTCCTCCGTCGTAATGGAGTAGACTGATTCTCGTAATTAACCGATCGAGAGGGGCGTGTGTACGATGGAAAATAACGAGAGCTTCTTTTCTTTTTTTTTCCTTCTTTTTTTTTGTTTTTTGATCAACACCCCGAAGATGGTGAAAATATTAACGCGGTGGTTTCGAACGTTTATTTTCCCATAAAGGATACACGGTTGTTGATCGATGAAACGTGTGTCCATCGCGAGGTGCACAGGAAGATTCTTTAGTAGCTACGGGGTTGAACGGTATTATTAATAACGACGTATCTAAAAATACAGCCGAAATATGTGTGACGGTGCAAGCAGATGCACTTGAATGCAGTGGAACCGAGAGGGAGAATACGCCAAGGTGTACGAGGTACGCATTCCAATGGGCGGGTTATCAGAGACGGATCCATCCCACCTTCCATGCCTGGAATGCATTTCTCTTCTTTTTTCTTTCTCTCACTTTGAGGACTTAAGGCTCCGTTCATACGTGCGATACTTCTCGAAAAAGCGTGGTGGACAGGAGAACGGGCCACGGTTCGGTCAGTGACACCGGTTTTAATCGGACCAAATGAAAGGGAACGCGTTCGCAATGGAAATAAGTCACCGATACTTTCGCGTGTCTTCGTCTCGTTCCTGTTTCGCCATTAGCGTCGTTATGAATTTTATTGCTATCCTGTGCCCGCTATTAATTGCCTCGCTAATGAACCAACGTATAAAACCGAATACAAAAAGAAGGGAGATAAGGGAATTGTATCGGGACTTATTGGTCAAGTGTAACTCTGCGGGATTATCAATTAGGAATGTAAGAATGGAATTTCAAGGAATCTTCTTTCGTGGGAATCTTTCATTTTTCCCACCACAGAGAGGTACCATCCACACACGGGCAAATCCGTCGCATTCGTGGATACAGTACTCGCGCCACTCTAATTATATTCGCGCGAACGTCGAAAGGTTCGCGGCCACGCGGAGGAGCAAAGTCAACGGTGGTCTTTGTTGTCCTAAGGTAGAGCAGAAGAAGAAATAGACAGTGACGTCAGGTCGAAATTATTGGCCTACGCTCTTCGAACCTGGCCTTATCTTTTCAAACAAAGTGCTGCACGTTGCTGTTCACGCCGCGAGATGTTAACAATATACGTACACGGGGTCTAGACGTGTACCGTTCGCGTGTAGCACAGTCGTAAACCTCCTTCTACGGAAGCCTGAATATCGATGACGTTCGTATATACGAGATATACCGGCAGGAGTACGTACTAGGAACATCGACAATTTTTTCCTAATCCAGAACACACGACACAGTGTCGAAATGTTTCGCTGTGAAATTCGAATGGGGTTCACATTACCATGCAAATCTTTATCTTCGTCGTAATTATTCTAATCGTGGCAAGTCTAATTTCATTTTGGACAACATATGGACTCGTAAAACGTGTTTAAGCACTTCATACCGGTGACAGTCGTAAATTCAGCGCCCAACAGGCCAGGACACAGACTTTTTCTCGGAACAGAGCGAGTGTATATACGTGACCGAGCGTTTCAGCGCGGAAACCAGGAAACTGAGAGGTCGACGAATTCGTGAAAGCGGATTTCGTTCTGAGAGGTGCGCGCAATGATTAGGCTCGATGACACACACACACACACACACAGTCGAGCCGGAAGAACGCGTGTGTGCCACAAAGGGCCCTTGTCAGACGCTGTTCAACGGAATCGTGCACGAGGGGAGAGAGTAAGTGCTTAGGTGACTTAAGAATCGAAATCGAGACGCGCCGGTCACTCTCTCGTCGATGACGCGGACCAAGAGCGTCCAGAATGAGCTCACCTCGCTTCTTCGTCAGCTGATAAAGAGAAACCGACGCAAGAGTGCGAGTATAGTAAGCATTGTCGATTAGAGTTATCGCGGCGACGCGACATTCGCATTTTTTATTACTCGTTCACTTTCAACGGAACTCCAATGGGCGTACACATATTGGCCGCAAGGCTATTTTCAAACACGGAAACATATGTTTGGAGCAAGTTAAACCGTTTATTTGCCTTCTTTTCTGTTTTTAATGGAACAATAACGGGCCCCCGATGGAAATGTTAATTTTACGGGTGTTCGATAATGTCGTAATCGCGATGCGATCAGGATGACGGGGTGTCGTATTACCCACGAATTCACGAGGCGCTACTCTAACAGAGGCAAACATACGGGAGAAGACTGATTTCTGGTCCGACTTTTGGCAAATTTCCCACAACTGCCTCCTCCCACTGTGTCTCTTCATTCCCGAAATCGAATCGGCATTTACAATGGCGCTCCTAAATCTTCGACTTCGTCATCGAGATACAATTTCACTCTGCCTTGTCTGGCTTTTCTCCTTCTCACCCCGCTGACAACGCGAAAGAAAAAACCACTACAACTATCATGTTCAGAGAATTCTCCCTTTATCCTACGCGTTGCTCCGACAAAAAAAAAACGAACTTTTACAGAAGACATCTCTACTTGAGCTAAGCTCCTTCTCCTTATCAACGATTTCATACTTCCTGAACGTTGCAACCGTGAAAAGAACTGCTCGGATTATCCGCGTTTGATAAACCAGACTCTATGCCAAGTTCCCTCGAGTTCAAGTGTCTACACGATTGTCTTCGATATTGTTGAGGGTTAAAGAGAGAGAGAAACGCCCGAGTGAAAAGTAGAGGATGGAATCCGGTGAAAGAAAATGGAGGCAAGATGAAAGGGCGCGCGTCGCGGCGCAATAATCGTGTAAAATAAAGGCGAAACGTGGCCTCGTGAAAGACGATGAAGAAGAAGGAGAAGAAAAAAAGAAACGGTTAGGGAGTTGGGAGGACGCGGTGAGAAATAAAAGCGATATTTTTATATCCACGGGTGTAAGCTCGTCGGTGGCGTCCGCCACCGGGCCTCGGCCTCTATTAATATCCACGGGCCGGGCTTCCTTTCGGCCTCCGCAGCAATTCTCTTTGCACCGGCGGACCAACGATCGACCACCGGAAAGAGAGACTCTCCGATTGGGAAAAAAAAGGAAAAATTTCGTCGCCCCCTTAGAACTTCCGCGAACTCCCTCGCGTTACGTGACTCTTCGATCAAACAGTCTCTAATCGAGAACGAAGGTTATCTTTAACTCTCCCAAGGGTGTCGTATGATATTTGTTAAACAGCATATTCGTTGAAAAGTATTTTATTTTTTTTAAAGCAATTATAGAATGAGTAACTCGGAGCATTTTTATCGCTTAACGATTACACGTCTGTGGCCTTGGCTGCATTTGCATTTTACGTGTTAAAGGAGTAGTGCAATGGGAATTGGTCTCGTTTTCCTCGACGAGTGGGCGATTCAGGAATGCAAAAAAAATGGTACGTTTGTAGGAGATGATTTGAAAACTGTTCTATGCGCTCGAGTTGCGTAAATATGTCACAGTTTATCATATCGACAACGCCGACGGAGTTTCCCGTCCACGGGCCAAATACATTTTCGTACCGTGTGCAACATCTCTGACCATTTGTATCTCCAGAAGAACCCAGGCCAAAAACACCCACTAACATCTCTTGGATTATATACAAAATAATAAAAATTCTTCGATTAATGTACCGTTAAAGAGGACACAGATATCTAATATCTCCAAGTTCTTGACACGTCCCGCAAGAATCACGACCTCCTCGATCTCCTCCGAAATTGTGTCAAGTTTGATGCAATTTATTATCCACCGATAAACTCTGCTTTTCGCGTGGCCAAGACGTGTTGGAACTTTGGTCAACGGTGTTGGCAAAGTTGCGTAATTCCAACGATATCGCGGATACACCCAGTGCAACGTAAAGTGCCACAGATAATCGAGCATTTTATTTGGACTGATAACGAGGAGGCCTGTAAACAGCGTTGGGTGCAGTTCTTGCCAGGTACAATACGGTTGCCAAGCCACGGAAGGGGTTACGGTGCCAGCATTCCTCGTTGCCCACCACCCTGTCATTGAAGCACCACTTACAGCTGTTGATTTATCGATCGAAATATTATTTCCAATCTCGTTTTTCCCTATCCAAGCTATCAAAGCTTATTCTAACTACAGATCTTAACGCATCCAAGTGTAACTCTTTCTCTCTCTCTCTGTCTCTCTATGTGAACTCGATAGCTAATAGAGAGATCTCTTAAATACAGGAGATTACTTTGTCAGTATTAGGCTGGTCGTAGGAATATTCAGAGGCGAATGATCTCAGTCTGGATTTCTCTCTACGCGTAGCAGATCGTAAAACGGTCTATTTTCTCGAGTTTGATCAGAGTCTTCGGGGAACAAATCCCCGTGAAATGTGTGCTTCGTGGAAAACCGGAAACTCTTGCTGGTCTTTTTGTATCGTGTTCGCCGGACTTGTGCGTGGTTGCAGCTTGCACGGGGCGACATCCTGCTGCCACACGAATTCACTCGGCCTCTTGCACACGCACGCCATCGTTGTTTCTAACACCCGTGGCCGCTCATAAACAAATCGGCCCCGTGCAACTTTCGTTCTTTGCAATGATTACGTTTTCTCTGTGGCGCCGTGTGTGCGGACTACGTGTGCGTACCGCGTGAAATCGGGCCTTGGTAGACATAAACAGAATTCGCGAACGGTGACTGGACGCGCGACCGCTTATTTTCGATAATGACGAAAATATCGCCACGCTCCCGATACCATCGCCACCACCGTCTTACTTCTTCTTCTTCTTCTCCTTCTCCTCGTCTCTGTTTTCTTCTTTTTCGAAAAAGTATGCAACACAGCCACCACGTATCCTCTCTGACTGATGACGATTCTTTTAATAGAGGAGCCACGTCCTCGGGCCGCCTCTTGCCAAGCGTATTTACGAAAATTCGCTTCTATGTTTAGCTGGAAAAGACGTGTAATTTGCTTCGTATTCGTTTCACGCGCCGCGATACCTTCATTTTTCATAAGAGGATCACTGTAAATTGTATTTTCTTCCCACGCGTCTGGCAGAATACCAGCTATTGCCACATTCATGGTGTTAACCTTTATCGGAAGGAAGTTCCTCCTTCAAAAGGTATTTCAGAGCGTGCCTGGGCTACCTGTTAACGTCAATCGTTGCGCAATATTGTTGTTACTCTGTAAGTATATGCATTAAACGAGAACACAGGAGCCCCCGTCTAAGAACCGAAGAATGGAATTTCCGCAGGAATTTGCTTTAACGACTGTAATAATTAAGCTATCGATTGTATCTAGAACTTGAGAAGCATTATCGGTGAATGTAAATTAGTAAAATTCCCCAAAGGAAACGCGTAATTATCCTCGTTAAAGGTACATTCCTTTCTCGACCAAGTTTCCAGGCTTATCGAAATGGTATTCGCGATTAAACGGACTGGATCTTTTAATAAGAATTCTCTAAATCACCGAGCCTCTCGATCCTTATTATCTCGATTGACAATTAGACGTTCTGTTGGAGGTTTGCCTGCAACGACGTCAGATCGCAGGGGGTGTGGAAAAAAAGGAGCGTTAACGACGAAAACGCGTTATCGTGACGCCATAAACGGCTAACGACACGCGGAATTTATGTCGAGTCCTTCCTCGCTGCGATAATGCAACGGGTATGCCAACGAAATATCGCATAACAACGCGCCCACGTTGCACCGGCCGCGGAATCGCGGAAACCCGCGCAGCTGTTTGTCACAGATTACGTGTAACACTTTTCCACTCTACCGATCGTGCCAAATATCATTGTTCCCGTTGAATTTTACAATACGAAACTTCAGCGTGTGTATTTGCGACGATAGAAAAATATCGTAGGAACGCGAGTTTCGAATTTCACTCTCTTCTCGATAAGAGAATTTCTGTCCCACGTGAATCGCGAACGACTCGACTCTCTTCGTATTGTTCCTTTTCTTCAAACGAGAGAAAAAGACACGCACGTGGTGTGTAGTCGATTGGTATTTTTATCGATCGACACAAGATCGCTCCCTCCGTCGAAAAATTTATTTTCGCGGTGACCAACGCGGCCCAGGAAGCTCGAAGCCGTCGACGACATCGTCGTCGTCGTTGCCTTCGTCTTCGTCGTTGTCTTCGCGAGCGGGGCTCGACCCGGCTTGCGCGTTTCGCAAAGGCACCTTCTAGAAATAGAACGCCCAAATAATTTGCCTCGGATTACCAGCGACGCGTCTCTGCTTCTCTCTCTCTCTCTCTCTCTCTCTCTCTTCCTCCCTCTTTCCTCCATCTTTTCCTCGCTTTCCATACTTTTTCTATCTTTTTCTAAACGATCCGTCGGTTTTTAACAATGTCTCGTTCGATTACACAGCGAGTACAACTTGGAAATATTTGAAAAACAATGCTATTCCGAAAAAAAATTGATATACGCGAACTTTTCCAAAGGGGAACATTACGCAAAAATTTCGCAAAATTTTAGGGTCAATTTTATTTTTGTTTCAACGGAACGATTCGGGAGAATGTGAGATTCTGCGTGAGATATTCGTTAAAATTCACGATTATTCGATACCATTCGTATTTTCCATCGTTATCTATTCTAGCGTCCCAAAATATTTGCTTTCGTAGATACGTGAAAGGTTCGAACATCGAAGGAGAAAAAATGTTGCGGAACGTGTAAAACATCGTCGATGGACTGGGAACGTGTTTATTCTACCGGTTCAGGTAGTAACCTTTAAAGTGTATCGAGTGACCAGTAGGCTAAGTAAATACAGGTAATTGTCGGCATGATAGAACGGCGAACGAGACACGCGTCTCGAAATTTATGGTGTCGAAGAACTGAAGGGACGGTTCGCGCGGGCTTTTCCAGCGGATTAACGCGTGCAACGGTCGTATAAATCGTACGCTAATGGTCACCGCGACGAAATGGCAAACTTCGTTAAAGTAATTACTCGCGATTAATTTGTAATCCCGCCGGTTGGAAAGCGTTTGACACACGGAGACTCATATTTCTCTCCTTTCCGAGAAACTCTCGAGGGCGGCCGGACGTCGTATTTGCGGCCTCGTAAAATAAACGGAGCACGTGCTGCTAAGAAGGCCAAGTTCGAAATGTCGATTGCAAGATAAAACTGCGAGGGAAGAAACTCCTGTTGCGCGAAAAATCTGTCCGCACTTTGAGAGGACTTTCGACGTTGTTTCGTTAGACGTTCGAAATTATGTCGTCCGGTCCCGGTTTGACCGTCTCGCGATCGAAATATTCCACCGAACCGATAATTTATCGACGGATCTTACAGGCTGCTACGAAAATATCTTCGCGCAGACAATTCCCTCTCTTGCTCAACGATAACAAACATGACAGTGAAAACGCATGTAGGTTGGATAGCAGAGGCTCTCGAGGGGTTATTCGCGCAAGATTCAACGTAACATCCGGCCCGATATTTCGTAAGCTGGTTCCTCGCGTTCAGATAAACGAAGAAAGTTGAAAATTCGCAGGAAAAGTTGCGGCGATGGTAGCCAAAAGCTTCTCGTATTACCAGCGCGCCTCGTCGCCAAAACACGGCCGCGACGACGAGCCGCGCGTTTCTCACGTAGTTGGCAACGATTTCTACCGATGCGCGTGAAATAATTTGGCGTTTGCTGGTCCATTACGTAATCCCGTCTTTATAATCCATTATAGCAGAAAATGAGAGACGGGTCTCGTAATCGTTGGACGCGTGTTGCTTCGGTAAAATAATCCTGGTCCCTGATACTGGCAAGTTTCGCCATGATAGACAAATGTCACCACTGATCGACTCTCTTTTGCTCCATCGTATTGCTGAGGGTATTATTCATGTTTTATGACACATTGTTTCTGTTTTAATTACGAGTCCAATTACGAAACTATATGTACTCTATTATTCGCCTGGTGATTAATCACACGTGTTCGAAGTCCACTTAGAGAAATCACGGGATGTGTAACGTCTGCAGTGACAAATCATCCGCACGATAAGTGTTGAATTTCTTTTCGATCGTAACTACGATTGCGTCGTAATCTACATTTTTAACAATTGTCGGCAACGATCGAAATAGAAGAAACGAATAGAGTTCGACGAAACTCTAATTTGCCGATGCAGACTTCACTAGATGAATCACTATCCGCGCAAACCTGTTTTACGTGATACAATCTGCCAAAAATTTGTCCTCCAACTGTCAGACGATCGACGAAGCGCACGTTGAAGGAAAAAAAAGCACCGGACAAATAACATCTATACCAACTTGATAAAACAACTCACCTTCTGCACGATCAGCGGAGTGCCAAAATCCTTGCCGCCCTGAAGACGAAAGCCCCAGGGAGATCCGTCGAATCTGGAGAGCTTGACGCTGATCAGCTGTGCCATATCACTGGTATCGTCGTTTTACGCGATGAGTAATAATGATAAAAAAAAAAAGTACAGAATCCTGTTTGAACGAGGAACAGAGACGCAGGATTGAAGAAACAAAGATGTTGGTCTGGTTTTTGTCAGCGACCAATGTTTCTATCTGTAACGAAGATGCGGTTTCGACTCGAGAGCAAAGAGACAGAGAGTATGCACGTTGTTACACCGGTCACGGTTGACGTCTGCCTTTGCGAGGCGGGATCGCGCGGTTGGGAGAACGGCACGTACGTTCCTGAAGAACGCTTAGACCGGAGTAAAGGTACAACAGACGTCGAGGACGGTCAGTCGGGCAGCGGGGCCTGCCTGGCTGCCTTCCTTCCATCCGATTCGACTCTGCCGCCGCTCTGGCCAGGGGCGGGGATGGGGATAGAGACCCAACACGCGGGAAGGAACGAGACCGCGATCCAGAATTACCGCGGGAGGGGGTGAATGGAAGGTGCGACGAGGAGGAAGCCACGTTTCCACGCGAAAACCAACCAAACCACCAGCGGCATTTGTCTATTTCGACTGTGACGCGGTAGCCTTTGGAAAATGGGGGGGCAGCCCGCGATACAGGAGAAACCTATCGATGATTTCGAATTGAACGGGGAACGGGGGGGAGGCTCTGTGTTAACCTTGAACAACGCTTTACACCGATAATTTCGAATTTTAAGCGCGTCTTCGAGAGATCGTAATTGAAGAGCGAATGGGAGGATAACGATAAGGATAATAGAATGAACGAGCCGGGAAGGAAATAGGGGAGAGACGAGGAGCGATAGAGGAGGACAACGGAGGATACGACAGTGGTGGTGGTGGTATCAGGATGGCATTCCCGTCGTTTCATTTTGTCTTTTTTCCCCTGGTCGTGCCTTTCTTTCTCCGGCAGTGCCGACTCCTACCGCTCCACCTTCTGTCATTGCTCCCGGTACTTCGACCATGAAGAGAAGCACCTTGCTCGCCACACTGTCCGCCCATGCGCTCCTCTCCGCGATAATTTATTCGCGATTGTGCTTGGAACAACGATCGAACGATTAGCCTGCCTCGTGGTCACGCGTCTCTCCCTCGCTCGCGCCGCATCGTTTCGGTTCAAAGAGCTTCTGTCGATTGTCAGAAAGTGTCAAGTGAAAAGTGTCGAACTTGACAGAAGGATGGTTCGTTGAAAGGAGAAACGTTGGGGCATTATTGCGGCTAGAAATCATAACAGTATTATATCAGTTTCAGTCCAGGGAACTTGCGTATCGATCGTATACTTGAGTGGATAAGAAACGATAAGTAGACTAGATACGAGATGCATCGGGATGTACATGGATTCACCTGGATTTTCGTGTGCAGTCGCGAGACTGGCTGCATTTTCTGCGCCGGTGGCGGTCACGAGGGCGCGAACTAGTTCGTGAATCATGCCTAGAATGCTTTACATAAATTGCTCGGGACCGACGTCACGTTCTCGGACCCTAAGCATGAGACGACCACCGAGCAGCCACGGTGAAAGAGGGAGAGAAGGAACGTTCGTTGGCCACGGCAGAAGTGACTCAGCCTCCCGTACGCATGCGGGACACGCTCGGGAAGAGAGTCGGAAACTCCGGAAAGGTGAAAGTATGCGCGACTCATCCGCGAGCCTGGACTTGTCCTCGGATATCCGATTCCGCGAAAGGATCTTGCGTAAACCGCGTCTGTCACTCGCCGGTCGTTCCATTTCGAACGATCCGGCTGTGATCAACACGATGAAACATCACTTTGCCTTTAGTTCTACCATTTCTTTGCTGCACAATTCTGCTACTCCTTTTTTTTTCAAACTGTTACACGCGCCAGTCTGGGTTAACACGATCCGCGACGTATTACGAGACGTGGTAAGGATAGACGAGAAAGAAGATAACAACGTTTTACGAAAAAGAATCAATCCTTTTATTAACGCTTGACAATGCTTGTACTTGGACAAATGTATAGTATACGACACGCACACGTACTTAATGATTAACTTTACGCTTGATACTCTCAATCGCAGCGCACGTATTCATATATCATTTCTTTTCTCCTGCTTTTTTTACGCCGACAAGTCGCGTTCGATTGCTCTTCATTCATCGTCCTCTCTTTCTCTCTCCTTTCGAATTCCTTTCTTTCTTCATTAATGTCTCGTGGATTCAATGGCTGATGCTTCGAGTGCTCCTGTCATCCGCGACGCTCAACGCTGGGGATTTCTGAAACGAGAGTGGACATGAATGGGTGAGATTCAGCTGAGAGAAGCTTTTTCCTTTTAAAGATTCTTCAGATCGTATCGGATACTCACGACTCTCTCGATTATGTCCTCCGCGGCGTTCACTTTGGCAGGCCTAGCTGGAATTCCTCGCTTCGGTTCGCGGTCCATCTTATGAATCATCTTATAGACGCTCGAGTTCATCAAGTGATCGTAGTTTGGTAGAGCCGTCTTCTCGTACTTCTTGAAGTTTACCCTGCCGTCCATAAATCATCAAGATTACTAATAGTTCGCTATCGGGTAATTAATCACGCGACTGGTATCCTACCCGTACTCTCCCCGCTGTTACTTTCGATATTAAAAACAACTCCTCGAAGGCGGTTTCTACCGCGTTGTTAAATCATTGTTGTGAGAATGCAAATTCATTTACCGATCGGTAAGAAAAAAGAAAAAAAGGAAGAAGAAGGAAGAGACTCACCCTAGGGCTCTGCCTCGAATTACTTCCGCCTGGGAAGATAAAACCTCGGCGATCATTTCATCATTGAAGAAATCATTCGGACACCTCCATCTGCGGCCGAGTGTAAGTTCGACCTGCTTAGCCTGGGGCCAGAGATCTTGCGAACGTTTCCTCCCTCGTTGCTTCACTCTCTCCTGCAAAAGGTGTGCATAAAACGTCATTCCATGGCCATCGGAATTAATGTTTCTTCACGAGCCATGAATGTTCTTGACACAGGGGGTTACGGGGAGGAATTCGCGTGCTTCCCGCTGAGACCACCGAGGAATGTGCGTGACACGAATCACTTGGACTTCGCGAAGTTTTAAGGACTTCACTTCCAGGGGGTAATTACAAATCGGTATTTTCCAAGTGCAGGCTATTAAACTTTCGACTCGAGAAACATATTAGAAACATTTCAGACGAGGGATGCGCATTCTTCGATGCATAATATAATACATCAGGGTACACAGAAACAGGAGTAACAGAAAAAAACATAGTGTACGTTCAATTTCTACATTCCCTATCGTTCACTGGAATACCTGCAACTCCTGAATAACTTGATCTTTTGCCGATAGATTTGGGTCTGGTTCGTAACTTCCTATAATACATATCGCATCGTTTCCGTTATGGTTCTTTGACGTTTCTTTAAATATCGATCGATGAGAAACTTGGATATAAAAGATTCTACGGAATATTTACCCTGAGAAGGTGCAGGACTTGGAGATTTCAAAACCTTCGTCTCGTACGAGACGACGAATTTTTTCACCCTGCATCCCTCTTCGCTCTTCACCGACAGAGTTCCCTCCAGTTCTTGTGTCTCAGTTTCTCCCTCTTCTTCCTCGCTGGGTTGGATTATTCGCGTATGCTCGTCGGAAAGCGCCGAATACGACATCTCCTCCGTGTACTCCGTCACATCGTGTTCTTCCGTCACCTCCAGTTCTTCGTGTTCTTCAAACTTCTTCTGCCTCTGAGGAAGCGATCGATATTTCAATCGTTTATTTAGAGACTGGTCGTTTGACAATTACAAATTGGAGGAATGCTGCCAGTTAATGGGTTAAGATCATCCCTCCCCCTTTTCTACTCAACGTCATAGAGCACAATTCTAGACCTACGGCAATGCTGAAAGAATCTCGAGTCATGCGAGAGAAACGCGAACACTTAGCGCGTCGAATCGAAGGCAGTCTGGCTCGGTTTCGCAACGAAAACGAACGCGTTCCTGATGCTTGGCATCGCTTCAAAAAGCCCCCGTGGACACGTGAAATTTGAAAATATGCGTAGGCTCGCGACGAGAGCGTACGAGATACCGATCGAGGCTTTTATCCCGCGAGGAATAGGGAAAATGTGTAATGTTAGCAAGCGAGCCTACCTCGGCGAGCCTCGTCGTTCGCTGCGGTGGCGCCGTTTTGAACGCCGTTTTGGACGCCGCTCAACTCCATGATCTTCTGCAGTTGCTCGGAGACGATTCTCAGGTGACTCTCGATCTCGGTTGGTAGTTGCTTCAACGTGAGCAGCTGTCGTTGCACGTTCTCCAGCTGCTTCTCCAGGTTGATCTCCGTGCTCACCAGCTCTCTGATCTTCGCTTTATCGACCTTCGCCGCCACGTCCGCCATCTCTTTCTCGATCTCGCTCAGAACGCTCTCCCGTGTCGTTTGCTGCTGCTTCTCACGAGTGTCCTCCTCGCGAACACCCTCGTTCTTCTCCTCCTGCTCCTCCTCCTTGTTGCACCGTGTTGCCTCTTCCGGTTCTTGCTGCTCCTCGGTCTCGCTCTCCTCCGGTTTCGATTCGGCCTTCGACTCTGGACGCGACTCCTGATCCGATCGATAGGGCTCCGGAGTCGCCGATGGTGTCGCCTGAATTCAGACAAGAAGCTACAGAGTACAGGATTTTGGGGAACAGGGAAAAGTGCGAACGTTTGTCTAGTCTGTCGTGCAAAGAAGTGGGTTTAAAATGCATACGAAACGTTCTTTTTTTCTACTGTGCACTTTAATTTCCTCTTATCGTTTACCATGTGAGAGTGCTTTTTTAAACTGACCTTTTCCAGTGAATTTTTCAATTATTCGTCAGTTGCGTATGCATCTCTGATCGGTCGTTAACGTTACGAGTACCTTACGTTCGTTACGGTGAATGATTAGTACTCGTTTATCGTATCCGGAGAACGGAGAGGATTTTTTGGGAGTAATCATCGTCCCAACTGCCTTCGTTAGTTTTTTTCTTTTCTTTTTTTTTTTTTTTGACAGTAAAGGGTTATCGAGATTTCAGCATTGGGTGCATCCAGATATATGCTTTTTATTTCTAATGTACTTATTTTTTTTCTCGACAATCCATCATGAGTACATTGACAATGAGATAAACTAGATATATGTAGACATATTACATGCATCGATCTGCGCGTTCATGATAACGCGAGATCTCAAAATGTCGTTTCTCTTGCTTTTTTTTTAATTCTACACTATTAGACTATAAGTAACCAATGAATCCGACGTGCGGGTGTACTCGCAGGACCGTGCAAGACGTAATCGAAACATATCGAAAAGTGTTATTTTTTCTGTTTTCTTTTTCATAAAACAAAAATCATTACCATCGGGTAACGATTCTTCGCGATAGATAAACTTTCATTCTCTCTGACTGCACGGTCCTGGAACAAGTACAATTTCTACCTCTAGTCACGAGAAACATGTTACAGTTAAACTGGACAGAAGATACAACACACACTTTACGAACGACGAACACTGTTTCATTTTGTTTTTTTTTTGTTTTTTTCTTTTTTGTTTTTTTATACGTTTACATATGGTCCATGATGATCTAGCGTCTGTTAGGGATGTCCTAGAACAAGTGATGTCGTTTTAAATCTAAACATAATCGTAATCATTAATGGTACCGTCTGCAAATGATCATACTTGGACAACACACCGTGTAATGACTTTTTCTCTGTACGAATCACTATTTGTACATATACAACAAGATGATCGAGGTACAAGGTACGAACGCGTACGCCACCAATCTTGTAAAATCTACGCCTATACGATTCGTCAGACCCTCGTACAATATCGTAGGCACGAAAGACAATCTACGACGATCACGGTCAACGTCTTGGACGATTTTCTTCTCGCTCACCGTCGACTCTCTCGAGAATCTCAACGGCAGCCAACTGACGAAGAAACTTTTCAAAATACTGGAGAAATTGGAGGAGCCCGCGGATACGCTAGCCCTGCACGATCTCGACAATCGTCTGCTACCTCGATGGAAAACCTCCGTCGAGATAAAATCTTTGGACGAACGGATGAAATTAGAGAGGACATCGTCCTCCTTCGAAACGTCGTTTTGGCGCGAGTTCAAGGACGTGCAGCCTGGAATAACTACGGAAGAATCGGAAATACCTTGGAGGACCTGGCAGCGAATGTAGTTTATGATTAAGCCAAGAGACTCGAAGTGCTTTTTAAGGATACGCTCGACGTAACGAGTCCGCCCGAAGAATTTCTTCTTGGACGAAACGACGATCGGAGAGAAAGGATGACGAAGATCGCGCAGATCGAAAAAGAACGCATTCTCCTCGAGATACGTCTCCAAGTAGCGACCTTTCATCTTAATCATCGTCGAACTCCTCCTTCCGTCTCTGATCCCTTGCTTCTTCGTGCACACCGTATCCTTGATACAGTTTATCAGACGAACGAAATTACGAGAGAAGATACGTTGGAAATAACGACCCTTGAAATAGAATCGTTTACCGATTTTCGACCTCGACACGGTAGAATATCCTAGGCCGAAATGCTTGAGGATATCGGAACGAAGGCGAACAGCGACGAATTCCACGCTTCGAACGAGAATTTTCTCCGCGTACCGGGTCCTTCTCCACGAGATCTCTCTGTTCGATAACAGCCTATCGAATAATTTACTCGAAGAAAAGCTATCGGGCTTGTCGAACAGCCCGTCGACCATACGCCTCATCCAATTATCCTCCCGCTTCAAGTACGTCTCGAGGTAACGACCTTTGATCCTGGATTTCGAGGATTTCTCCACGCTACCGCGACGTGACGCAGATTCTTGAGGCTGTTGCTCCACGATGCTCGATTGCGTGCAGCAGTCGTCGCAAGCCTCGTTCTCCTCCAAGTATTCCCCGAACGACGGTTTTACTACCTTAACCGTTTTCTTAACGTCACCGTGGCCTTTCCTCCCGAATATACACCGACGGAAGTAATGAGCCCTGGTGTAGAAGCCCTTGAACTTGCGCTTGTTCTGCCCGCGACGAGCTAAAGCTAGATTCTCCCTGCGTTTCGACAACTGTAACGGTGCAACGTTAGACTCAACGACGCTCGTAGGAGTATCGAGCTCGATGATATCGAGAGAGGATTCGGTCTGACAGATGTCAATCGAAGGCTCGAGACACGGAGGGGAGACCACGGAAGGACACATGGTGGCGGTCGGTTCTTGCGAGGATGAACTATCACCGAGCGGCATTGACGAAACGATCAATGAATCTTCCTCGATTTTCGTCCCCATTTCGTCGTTACTTTCCATCTTTACCTCGGGAGTAGGGGGTTCCGGTGTGCTCGCGCCCTCAGGCTTCAGCAGGCCCCTCTCCAGTAGCCGGTCGGTCACGCTCCTCTTTTTCTGCTTCTTTATCACGACTTTGTACGACTCGACTTCGCTCTCTTCTTGCTCCTCCTGTTTCTTTTTCGGCTCTGGTATCGGTCTCTGCGGTTTCTGCAGAAACACAGAGGTGCGTTTCAACTGTTCAACCTGAGGAGGCTCCGCTGTCGCGATATTCTGCAGCTCCTCGATCACTTTAGACTGTTTCAACACAGTCGCACGGGGTCTTAGTTTATTGAAATTCACCCTGTAACATATATATATATATATGTGTATATATATATGTATGCATATATGTATATATGTGTATATAGAAGTGAGATAGAGAAAAAGAAGAATAAGGATAAATGGTATACCCTAGAACGCCTTTGTCGTTCAAAAGTTCCTCCTCTTCGAGGATCAGCTGCGCGATCTCGTCGTCCGTGAGATTCTGATTCGGCACGATCTCGCTGTTGGCGTCTTTAGGCTTGTCCGGGAGAGCTTCCACTTCTGTCTTGGCCTCCTCCTTTATTTCGCAAATGATCTCGCGCCGCTCGATCACCGTTTCCTCCTTCAAGATTTGCTCTGGGAAGACAGGCGGTAAATCTGCGAGCTGACAAACGATCCTACTGTCTTTACGTGATTATAGAAAAAACCAACGTGATGTTTTTTTCTTTTCGATTGGTTAAAAGGTACCTACAGGTATCTTGTATGGAACGATGTTCTCGTCAGACAGTGCCTCCACAGCCCTGAGGGAATCTTCTCCTCTGCGCAACAGTCGTTTAACGATTAACGGTGTTTCCTACAGAATTTTCACACTTTTCCGCGAGCAGCGGGAATTGGAACACGAGCAACGGATTTTCACTCGGTTTTCGATGCCTAGTGCTGCGAGCCGGTTCACGCGCGAAAGGGTAATGAGGGATCGTGGAACAAATGTGTGCGGTGTAAATGCCAGCAATAAAATCGCCAACCAATGATAAACAGATTTCATTCTGGGTCACCTATTTATAAGTGTTGCAATTCGTTACCACACGTTGCCCGTACGCCGGGATATTCTGGCCGCGTCGCGTTATTACGAGTATAATGCACGGGACGGACGCGTACAGGGACACACGCCGCGCGGTTACCGTGATTTTCACGAATTCTCCCTCTTCGCTTTTCCCCCCTCTGCCCCCTCCAATAGATTTACCAAATATCTCTTTTGATAAATTACACTCAGCGGTGACTGTAAATTCCAGCGGATCCGAAGATTCTTCATCCTCCCCCGTCGTGAATCACGATGTATCTCGAAATAAAATTCTTACAGTTAAAACTAGTTCAAGTTAAGCTTGCCCTCGAAACGGGTCGATTCGATGCAACGATGCAACAGCGTGTCGTTGACATTGATATCGAATTGTTTTCACGGCTAACTCGCGGATCTAACTTCCGATGTGAAACAGAGAAGTGAAAGTATTCTCTGTTGGACGATCTGGTTTGGTTCCCTTTGTCGTTTCGCCGAGGTGGTACTTACCTGTGTACACCCAGAACAAAATTATTTCCTGCTCGCATTAATTCTTCATGTGCCTGACCATGGGTTAAGCTACTGATGGGTTCGTCGTTTAGTCTCAGCACCACGTCGCCGACCTTTAAGCCCATGCATTCTGCGAGGCTTCCCTCCGTGACCTAGGAAATATTTCTAAATCGATTTCATTTCTTATCCAATACAAATTTTAACTCGAACTTTGCTATTTCTTGTTATTTTACACAATGAGAAATCGTCGTTAAACCAGTTTCTATTATGGATATTGCTGCAACTAACAATTGGAATTGCATTCGATCGATAATGCAGAAATTGATACGCTCGTTCTACCGTACCGACATTTTCGAAGATGCCTTCCTGCATGTATGCAACCCTTTATACATCGGTGCATTCGATCGTATAGACATTATTTGCAATAAAAGCTCAAAGCCTGCATTTAAAATGTGTATTTTGGACTTCTGAATCATTCGTAAACAATTTTAATCGTAGATTATTCTCTCTTTACTCATGTATTTTTATATATATATATATATGTATATGTATATAATTACACGTGCATTGAATTTACGCAATACCAACACTGTAATAATAGTATAAAGTACTTACTCTGATGACAGTCAGTGGCTGTGGAAAATCGCTTCCACCTGCCAATCGAAATCCCCATGGTGTATTGTCGAATTTCGTGAATTTTATGTTGATAGCCATGTTGTTCTACATCTGAAATTTATACGTTCGCGATCATGTTAGGCTCGATCAACTTTCGATGTTCCAAACGGTAACGTCATCGTCATCGGTGAAATTAGTCTCGAAAGCGATTTCCGTGTCGGTTCAACCGATTATATAATAGGAAACAAACGGAATTAGTACACGAGCTTGAATTTCCTCGTGTCGTTCCGCCGATCTTACTAAATGCGCAGAGTCGTTCTCAATCGTTCGCATTCAAATCTCGAACGATCTTGACGGAACATCGCATCTGCACACAAATCACCTCGATGGATCAATTTCTCTGTTATTAACGGAAAAGCAAAGAAAATCACTGCAACTAATATCAATTTTGACATTGACATTCTCTCTCGTGCGATATCGTTATACGAACTTAAAAAAAGAAAAAGGATTAGTTGGTTGAAAAAAATACAACGTGCAGGCATGCATACGTGACAAAAGTATAGATGATACATTTTCATAAACTTCAGCCCTGTTACGTAATGTCAAATTAAAATAAAAGAGACGATGACAGCAAATGGGTGGGTGATCGATATTTTTTCTTTTCATACGACGATAATCGATTTCCGGACGTGTCTAATTTATCACCGCGAGTAAATCGAATCGAAGGTACGCTTTTCGATAAATAAAAGATAAGCAAAAGCAACGAAACAGGGAGTTTGGAACGCGACGGGAACCGAGAGGAATTCGTAGTATGTACGCGGAAGTGGCCGCGGCGTCGGCCGAAACGAATATAGTCTAGCGGTGGCTGAGAATTTACTCAATGATTCGCGGTTACTTGCCAGTGAGTTGCGCGTGGAATCGTCACAGGAACGTTGCGGCCCACGATGCACGGGTAAATGCACACCGAGGAAATTACTATATCACTGGATTCATGGGACTGAAGCGCGCGACCATCACAACCGGGACCGGTCGATACCGCGGAAGAACCGATCGAACGAACCCGAGCAACTCTTGAACACGCACAAAACGGTGTCACGATAAAGTTTGCCAGAAGCCGATCGTAGCTGCCTGACTTGAACGCCACAAATACACGGCCTCTTCTCCCCTCAGCCTCCCGTCCCCTGGTCCCCTTGCTACCCAATCGCAAAACAGTAGGAAGCAGGCTCGATCTATTTACTGATCGATTTATTTAGATTCGGGTCCTCGATTTCCTCGTCGTCCTACGGAGCAGTTCGCTCACGCTGTTACTTCTTCGTCGACTAATCGCCTGTCTTCTCTACCGCTGATAGGGGTTAAGGGACTTTGAACAGTTTTCGTAATTTCCCGCCAGAATCTGGTGTGCCGCGAATCGATTCAAACTATCGTTACGCGGCTCCCGCCATCTATCAACGTACCGATTTGAATTCAGTTCTTCGCATGAGAATGCGCGCGCGTACTTCCTCTATGTGTACTTTTCGCCTACAAAATTGTTAATAAATTTCTTCGTCATTTTTATTGTGCTGTGATAGCAATGTAAATAGATATGCGTATGTGAGTCTGTGTGTTTCGTTTAAGATTATGTTGTACGTAAGTGTATATGGAAATATAGAAGATTTATGACGAGTACCAGTTTCGAGTCTTTTACGCAGTCCAACCCCCTCCATTTTGATTGAAAATTGTCGCGAGAAAAAGGTACGAATATACGAGATATTTTACTGCAAATTTCATCCTTGTCGAATTTATACGAAGATCGAATTATACACAGAGATAGTAATCTCTGAATAGTAGAGAAAGTAATATTCGTAATATTAATTGGAGAAGAGTCGATGCGCCCAGTCAGTGCTCCTCATTCCCGCCAAAACTTTCGACAAACAGTTTCTTTCTTTTTAGTATAACTTATTTTATTAACTAATACATTTATACTTTCTATACATAAACAGCTTTCATTGTCAGACATTGTACAATAACATGAGAGTTTATACAAAAGAATATATAGTCTTTAAGTCTTTTGCTTCTTCGCGTTCGGTGCCCCATCTTGCTCGTCCGTTTGGAATATCGTTTGCGGTTGTGTCTTCTTATATGCTGGAGCAATCCAGTACGGATTTTCCTCTGCTACCTTGGCGTACTTTAGAATAGCTTCTCGCGGATCTTGATCATCTTCTATCCTCTTGCTAAGTCCCAAATTTCGAATTACATAAGAGCTAAGAGTTCCTCCAGAAGAGGCAACTCTTCCACCTTGTCCAGAGGTAATTGGCAAATCTGGCCTTCTCGATTTAACCGGATCCAAACGATCCTTCTCCATTTGCTTGCGAACCGATTTAGGCCTATCTTGTCTGAACAATGGAAGTGCATGTGGTGTGATTATTTGTTGAGTAGACATTACTTCAATGTGTTTCTGTTTTAGATGCGTTTTTACAACGCATAATTTTGCACCTCTCAAACTCTTCTTTGAGTCGTAATATACTTTGACTATCCCGTTTCCGCAGCCAACGAATATTTGATTTAATTTCGGATGCCATAATGTTTTAATGACATGAGAATTTGTTACGCTTATTTGATTGACTATATCAAAAGTTTTAGTATCGTAGAACAGAATTCTGCCCGTGTTTTGTCCTTTACTTAAAGATTCTCCTGTTATAACAATTGAATCATCTGGATTAAACATACAATCGGTTGTGTCGTATCGGGAATATAAATTTTTAGCTTCAAAGACAGGTGTCTTAAATGCTCTTAAATCCCAAAGCTTTAATGTATCGTCACAACTCCTGGTTGCAAGCATTTGTCCAAGATAAGAGAAACTTAAGCTTGATATTTCAGCACCCTGTGTATGTGCATTTCTCTGAATTAGAGACGGATTGACAAAGTTTTTCCTATGATCCCACATTTGTATAGAACCATCTATACAACCACAAGCCACTACATTGCCCTCTCTACTGTAACCACATGTAGTTGGTATAGTTTTAACTCCATTCTGTGCTCTACACTTTATTAAATATTTATGTGCACGAGGTCTGTACAAAATCCATATTCTACATGTACTATCTTGTGAACAAGTCAGATATTCTTCCTTTGTAAATGGATGCCAACAGCCACTGTTTAAGCCTGCTGTATGCCCTTTTGTACGTGCCATATCTGTTATGTATTGATCACCTTTCACAGTTTCACATTTTTCAAAACCATCTCTATCTAAAACTTTTGCTTGTGCTGAACCTGATATAACTAATATAACATCACCAGTCATTGAGTATTGCAAACATTTAATTGGATGGTTTTCACAAGGTTGTAAAGTTCTGAAACTTCTCATTGATGAATCCATACCAGCAAAATCCCAGAAACAGACATCATAATCAATAGAACCTGAAGCCAATCTTGCTCCAGAAGGATCTGCTGCAATTGCAGTCACTGCTTTTGTTCCATGCGTCATTGTCACCTCATGGGTGCATGGAACTTTATCTTTTAACTGTACTTCTTCTGTCTCAGATTCCTCCTCATCCTCATCACTATCATCTTTATCCTTTACTTTTCTTGTATTTTCTATGCTTGTCGAGTTCTGCAGATCAGAAGGTATTGGAGGTCCAATAAAATCATCATCATCATCATCATCATCATCATCATCATCATCATCATCATCATCATCATTCTCACTATTATTATCATTTCCATCATTATCAGAATCACTATCTTTACTGTCTCCTTTTGGGGCTTGCTCAATAGCTCTTTGAGTTGTATATTCTTCTTCGTTAAGCTTTATTTTTTCAGCAGATATTTTATTACTCTTTATAGTTTTTGTAATATTCTCCATCATCTCTTGTACATCAAAAGATTTAGCTTTTTTACCAAAGCCTGTAATGCCCATTATTTCTTTCAAATTTTGAGTTTCCTCTTCATCTTCAGGTTTAATCTCATTCATTTTTGTCACATTAACCTCCACTGACTTTTTACCAAATGTACCAAATCCAGAACTTACAGTTTCCATATCTTGAGGTGTTTCTCTATTTAAACTTTTACCAATTTTACCGAAGGTTATAACCTTGATATAACTCTTTGGCGCAAAGTTTATTATCTATCGGTTTATAGTGAATGACACAAATAAGTAAAATAAATACTGGAGATCAATCATAGATCAAGGTTATGTCTCTTCATTCATTCTCCTTTTTTTTCTCGAATTAATATATCAGCGAAACAATTAACACAATTATATGCCTTTATATTTATGAACACATTGCAAATATATTTTATTGGGAAAAGGATGACTTTTTAATTATGATTCGTCATTTTTAGAGGTAAATAAAAACGTACGATACTCTCTCTTTTTCTCTTACTTTGTGTGGTAAACACACGCGTGTGACGTTGCGTTGACAGATGTCAGTAGTTCTCAAATTTATCATGAGACCTACTTACATATATTTTTCTAGTAATGAATGTGTTAAAACGTAATAGTGCCGTATCAGCATGTTAGAAGAATTCCGAATTTATTTTAATATTAAATTACGTTTAATATAAAGTGCTTAGTGATTTAACCGTGATGTTATTTCACGTAAGTATTAGTTCGAACGTTGTATGAAAAGATAAGTATGCAATTTTTATTTTTATTTTACAATTTTAAATAGGTATCTACTGTAATGTTTTTATACAATATCTTCATCTAATAATTGGAGGCTGCTGCCATTTATAGCAATTTAAATATTTAAAAGAGCAAAATATCAAATATAAAACCACTGGCTATCTGACTCTAACCAAATATAATGCTCAAATAAAAAAATAAATAACAACTCAAATCATTACAATAAGATTCAATAAACATGGTTGATGTAAAAAGTAATACAAATGAAATACATGATTGTAATCATGAACCAAAGATGAGAACTGACAGCTCTGGAACTGCATCAACACCTTCCTCATCATTTGAATATATGACAGGAGAAGCAGATGACAGTTCAGAGAGTAAATCAGTCATACCTTTTAGTTTAAAATCAGTAGAGAATTTGCTTTCATTATCTAAGGTATGACATAAATTTGTGAATCTGCATGATAAAAATTTTTGTCCCACTTCATCGTCCTTCATTCTCTAGGCTACTTGTGAAGAAGAGCTAAAAGAAATGGTACAAAAATGTAAGCAAATGGTATTAGAAAGTGCAGAATGCTCAGATGAAAGAAAATGGCTTGTTAGACGTTTAATTGAATTACGCCTGAGAGTCCAAGAATTGAGAGAAACTTCAGCAGAAAACTTGCCTGAAACCCAAGTGATTTTAGGTCATCATTTAATACCACAAAAATATTATGTAGCAACTTATGGACCTGCATATTGTGATCATTGCAGTGAAGCTATTTGGACTATGCTTCAATCGTGGTATATGTGTAGTGGTAAGACTTTTGTACATTACAAATGACTATTTTTCTGCAAATTTTTAACACTTAATTTTTATTTTTATAGATTGCAAATTTTGTTGCCATTGGAAATGTTTAAGTAATATACATAGAGTATGTGTTCATGTAGTTGCTAGTGAAGCAGGTGGTTATACTTACACAAAGGATATTTGTCCTGAACAGGGTTTAGCAAATCAAGGATACAGATGTGCTGAGTGCAAAGTGGCAATAACATTTAGTAAGTACATTTGTTAATAAATATATAGTGTTGTAGATAGAATAGTATCAAATTAAAAAACAAAAACAAAAGCTACTATTTGTTGCAATGTAGATAAATTATTTTTATCGTTACAAGCTTTCTCAAAAGGATTATCTTGCTTTGGCACACCTTTTAAAAGTACAGGTAACATAATATATAAGGAAAATTTTAAAAAATATGAGTTGCAATGAAAAATTAATTTTACTTATGCATACGTATCTGTTTGAAAAATTTTATTCATACATATAGAATCAGCGTGGATCGAGCCGCGACTCTGCGACTACAGCGGATTGTATTATTGCCAAAGATGCCATTGGAATACCGCAATGGTAATTCCAGCAAGAGTAATCAGAAATTGGGACATGGAGCCACGACTCGTGTCTCGCGTCGCGGCACAACTTTTAACACACTTAGAAGATCGTTCGGTCCTATTACTCGAAGACTTAAATCCAAAATTATTTACTTTAGTTCCAGATCTATGCTTAGTAAAGGTAAAAGATAGTGTACCGCTTAATTAAGAAAAACAAAATTATCTCGTGAACTGAAAGTTAATGATGAACAGAAAATGCGGGAGCAGATGCAAATGATGAAACGTTATTTAGTTCTGTGCCCTGATGCTAATAATCAAGGGTTACCATGGAAAATTGGAATACGCACTCATATGATAGAAAGTTCGGGAAATTATTCCATTAAAGATCTCATCGATCTTAATAACGGGACGCTGTTAGAGGAAATTCATGCCGCATACGATACTATGCACATTCATATCACAGAAAAATGTCAATTATGTAAAGCAAGGTAAAGTGTAAGGAATAAGGAACGTTCTCAATTATTTTACAGGTATATCAACGAATTTTAATTAATGTACAGAGGTCACTTATGCGAAATGTGCGGTAATGGTGAAATTATATATCCATGGGAGACAAATTCTATTAGTTGCCACCAATGTTCGGCTGTTCATCATCGTGCCTGTTGGTCTAAACGAAATTGCTGTTGTCCACGATGCTTGAGGCTTAAAAAGCGACGTGCCTTGCAAGATCAACAGAATACGGACACAGACGATTGTATAACAGAAGATGGATTGAATACGAGTGATTCGCCGAGCGATACGACATAAACGTTAAACGCAATTCGATCATCTTACGGTCTGTCGTGTTTATTCGCCGAATATAATTCTGAATTCTAATTTGTACATATGTATTATGTTTCGTGCAATCATTTTATAAAATAAAAACAAAAAATTTTAATAACATCCTCATATTCCACTTTTTTTCAGTCAATAGTTCAAACAGTAAATGCCACAGCATTATATAACAATTAATTCTATTCAAACTCTCGTTTAAGACCTTTAGTTTTACGTAGTGGAAAGGTCATAGACAAATTGTAAACAAATCGAAGCACGGAAATGTTTTATTACGTATTCTCCAATCGTTGCTTCTTAAACATAGAAATGTCATAAAGTGTACGATGCGGATACTTTTGTTGTTTGCCATAATTGGCCTTTCGGCCGTGGAATTTGGAAAATGTGATTATTCGAATTCAGAAACGGTAACAGAAACTTACGTGGGTGCAGTGGAAAAATCAATTCAAACGCTGATAAAATCTGAACAAGCTGTTAAACAAAGAATTGTAGCAATTAAAGATATATTGAGAGACCTAACGCCTAACATTCTACCTAAGAGAAATACAACTGGAAAGGTGAGAAAAAGAATTGGTGATTTCTTGAACCCGTTGAAATCGAAAATTAAAGCAATATTTCCAGGTAAGCGGTGCTAATTAATATTTAGTAATACGAAGGAATGAATTAATAATGTCCATCTTAGGAACATATTGGTGCGGCGATGGGAACATATCTCCCAACGAAAAAGATCTCGGTCTGTTTGAAACAACGGATGTTTGTTGCAGACAGCACGATTCTTGTTCAGATACTATCTTAACGGAAGAAAAACGGGATGGCCTTGTAAACAATGGTATATTCACTAGGTAATTCATCGATACTTTTACCTCACCGTTAATTCAAGAGAAATAATATACTCGTTGTACTTACAGATCGTCGTGTGATTGTGACAGCGAATTTTATCGATGTCTAAAAGAAGCCAGTAATATCGTAGCTTTTAACATTGGGAAAACATATTTCAATATTTTAAGACCCCAGTGTTTTCAGACGTATTATCCTATTCAAGGCTGCAGAAAATACACAGGGTACTTTTACACCGTATTTCAATATTTTGTAGAAAATTTTCACATTAAATTTCAATGGAATTTCAGGCGCCGATTTACACACGACAAATGTGACCAATACATTTACAACGTTACATTGCCAGAGATAATGCAGTGGTTCGATAATCCGGATTTTTAAAATTTTTCATCGATCGAATAATCGAACACATGTACACAGTAAATCTTAATTGTAATTTATTTATTTCTATGAATATTTCATTAGAATGAAATGTATACAATAATACTTATCATGCTCTTTCTATGACAATTCGGTCATTCCTTTCGGCGCTATTCCTCTCTTAATAACATGAGGTATCGTTTTAGGTACCATACTAAAAAATTATATAAAATTTGTTAAAAGATCGTTGTTCGATAATTCTAACTTAACAGACACAAAAGAAAAACTTACGTAATGCAATCGATAATAGGGCACACTGAAAGGCAAATGGTACAACCCGTACAATCATCTGTCACCGTTGGAATGTGAGTTTGAAAATCAAATTTGATTGCTTGATAGCCAGAATCGGCGCAAGCCATGTAACATTTTCCACAATTTATACACATATCCTAATACATTAAATTATTTATCATTAATAAAGCTAATTCAAATAAATTACCAAAGAATTTATTCAAACGTACATCGTCTATCAGCGCTACCACTTGTTCTTTGCTGTTCAATTCCTTGAACGTTCCAATATAATTCACAGCTTTACCGATAACATCTTTTATTGTTGGTACATGTGATATCGGTTTTGGAGCAGGTCTCGTTACTTGGACGGGTTCGTCGAGCGGGTTCGAATTAGCTTTAATTTCGGCTATCTTTTGTTCTCGCAGCTTTTGATATTCTCCAAAATATGGTATATTCTGAAACACCGCCAGGCTGTAATATAGATATATCAATAGTATCGTTTAATTTTCACGAAAAATTGTACTTTTCCAAGAGCGTGTTGCAAAGAAACTGGTTTTCCTTTTTGGTGTTTAAACGTCGGTGGACTTTGTCCATCCCAATCTTTCACTTGTTTCAAACTCTTCAAGTATAGCAAAGTTTTCAGACCTGTGACGTAGTCGTCGATCAGAGTGAAATCTTGATTCTGTACAGCACTGCAAACCTACGGGTCGTGTAAGAATATCTTAAATAGAAGTACCACTGCAGAAAATTGATTCAGAAGAAATTTTGAACGTATCGATTCACCTGTACAATTGTTGCACCGCAGTGTAGAAACTGAAGAGCAACTTCCGCTGAATCGATACCACCGATTCCAAGTATAGGAAATCCGGGAAGTTTTTTCGAAATTGACGATACAGCTCGTAAAGCTTGCGGCCTCGTTGCATTTCCCGACACACCTCCATAAGTTGTACCCTTCTTAATACCAACAGCTGGCCACGGAGTTGCATCCGCGTGCAATCCCATTAAACCTTGTACCGTATTTATGGCAGACACACCGTCAGCCTGACCTGTTGCAAACAATCGTTCGTTTAATTATCATCATTTCACTTGTACGTGTATTTGTTTATTGTGAAAAATACCTTCGTACGCTGCCTTGGCTATCGACACGATATCTGTGATGTTCGGTGTTAATTTCACGAAAAATGGTATCTTCACAGCTTCCCGAAGCCACTTTGAAATATTTCTTACCAATTCGGGATCCTCGCAAGTGAACAAAATTACGATAATTGCCGATCGAGTGTCGGTAGACGATTTAATAGTACAAGAGATATACCTGTCCACAAGCTAAACCCATTCCAGACTCTCCCATTCCATGAGGACAAGATAAATTCAATTCCAGAGCATCGGCACCAGCTTTCTCCGCTTTTTGAGCAAGTTCCGTCCAGTCTTCCTTATTGTACGAACACATTATGCTGGCAATAATAATCTGAAGACCATTGTGCATTTTTAGGATCGTTCAAAATCGTTGGAAGTCTTGCATATTGTGTTCAAACCTTTGTTGGAAAGTCCCGCTTTAATTCGGTAATACTGTTACACCAATAAGCTTCTGTCTTTTCGGATATCAATTCGATGTTCAAGAAACTGCTTTGTTCAGGGCCGTAATTATATCGAGATGTTGTACCTTTGATTATCCTTGGAGACACGTTAGTAACAAGATCCTGAAAATATTACCTTCTCAACCACTGTTTCACCCACCGATATTCAACAGATAACTTATTTACCTTGTCCAGAGAGAATGTTTTCGTAACAACGAAGCTCCATCCTGCCTCGAAACCACGCCTGATCATAGCACTGGAGGTAACTGGTGGTGCAGAGGCGAGACCGAAAGGATTTTCGAATTTTATGTTACACATCTCCACCGACAAATCGACGTCGTCGATCGGAGTGTGAAATTTAGGCAACTGTGGAACTTCAGGCACTTGCAAATTGTAAGAATTCTGTCGAACGAATAAACAATCGTTTGAAACACCCGAGTGGTATTATTTCGACGAATTGAATCTGCATTCTTTGAAAAATTAACCTGAATATATTTATGAATATACCAAGCAGCTGTCTTTCCATCATTTACAGATTCAACGGTGGTCTGAGCAACACCAGCGAGATCTCCTCCGCAGAAGACTCCAGCCACGGAAGTACTCATTGTCTCTAGGTCTACTTCCGGTAAGTTCCATTTATTCATCTTAACAGGCGTCATGGCTCGCTTTACTTGAAAATCAAATTATCATCGATATTTCTACTATAAGAAGAAGAAAAAAATGTGCAATCCGATTGTCATCTTAGGTGAGATGATTAATTACCATTTGGATCTTGCAATCCAGATCCAAAAGCAGATATGACAAAGTTCGCCTTCAATCTGCAAATTTGATCTTCGTCTTCTATCCAATCCCCGTTCTCGTTTTCCTCCGTTCGACAGAATTCTATGGCCACTATTTTTCCATTTCGCGTGATCACTTGCTTCGGTGATTGGAAAGGGATAAACTCGCATTTTTCTTCTTTCGCTAGATTAAGCTGTAAAACGCGTAGAAAAATAGAATTTCCACAATGATACGGTATTTCGTTGTGCATAGATGATAATTACTTCTTCAGGAACCGCTCGAACGTTGGTAAAACCTTTTCTGAAAACCACGAAAACTTTGTTCGCGCCACACCTTAACGCCGAAGTGGCGCAATCGAAGGCTGTGTCTCCAGCACCGAGAACCACAACATTTCCTCTAAGAGACGGTAATTCGTTATTCTTACACGCGCACATTCCTGGTTTGCTACCTTTGGCTACCCTTGGTAAGAAACTCTTGGACGTATAGAAACCCATTTCCTCCGTGAGCTTGGAAAATATTGGAATAGTCTTTGCTTCTGGAAGGCCGATTCCCAAAAATATTGCTTTATACCCAGAATTTCGAAGGCCCTAAAAAGATTTCGACGTATGTAACATTTGTGGTATTTTCAATGATCTCCAAGGAGAAAAGTCTAATACGTGACAAGGACCTGTATCGTTAAATCATTTTCAGATAGCGCTCTACCAAGTTCGATCTTCACCCCTAGATCTTTAACGAGATCTACCTCGAAATGGATCACATCGTATGGTAAACGGTATTGAGGAATCTCCGACGAGCTCAGACCACCGATGTAATTTTCTTTCTCAAAAATCGTGATGTCGTCGTAGCCTAAACGCGCGAGAAACGTCGCACAGGACAAAGAGGCTGGTCCACAGCCGAGTAAAGCGATCTTTGTATCGGCGTGTGGAACGGTTTGTCCGGGAATTCTAGTTTGAGGTATGTTCATTTGCTTGAAGATCTGCGGGACAAACGGTTGTTTCGTCTTTGTCATTCTGTCATATTTTAGCATAGTGTGTGAATAATATCAGTTGGAAAAATGATCGATACATTTGTAGCAAACTGTTGAAGACCACCGATATTTATAGGTCCTTCTTCCGATGCCTGTAAATTGCATCCACCCACGCAAAGATCACTCGTCGGACAAACCATGCCGCATGTCAGACCGAGAGGATTGTCCGATAAAATAGCTTTCGCCGCTCCGTAGTAATTTTTATTCGATATAGAAGTGATAAAAGATTTAACGTCCAATTGAGTTGGACAGGATTTCTGGCACGGTGCGTCTGTGCATTTCAAACAGCGCGCAGCTTCCTTTAGCGCACCGCGTTCGCTCAGTGTTGTATGTTTAATGTCGTCGAAATTGTTCGTCAACGGTGGGCATTTCTGCAAAGGCAGGGAAATGTAACGACGATACATCGATCTTACCGGAATATTAATATTTCGTTGAATTATGTATTTCTTACGCTGCATTTTTCGCTAATGTTCCTCTTCCATTTCTTCTTGATCTCTTTGGTGTGCGCCGAAGGAACGAGGTTCGCGAACGGTTCAATCTTTGGATTTAAACTTAGAAGATTCTGTGAAAATAATTGTGCATCGTTGAATTCAAATACGCGTGGAATATTTTCGTTGATAAACCAACAGAGATACTCACTTCGATATCGAGTATATCTTTGCTTAGAACTGCGCTAACTGCCATTTCTTTGTTACTAATATTAAAATTGCACTTGAGAAATTTCCAAAGTATAAATAAGAAAAACTCGCAGGTAACTGAAGCAACTTACTCCGAGTCAGTGCGTAAATTGCGCAGAGCGTTTGAAGTTGACTGTTCGCACACACTATTGTATACGAGAGTAAAAATTGGGTATCGTTCCTTGAAAACTATTGCGTCACACGTAATGCACGATATCTCTCGCAAGAGGGAACAGCGAACGTGTTTTTACTTGCTTCGTTGATTCGTCACCGTTTTCTGCATTCCTTTTTGTAACACAAAACATTTTATCTATACAGGGTGTTCCGTTTAACATGGATTCGTTAAATTCTTCATTACCTTTACCGATACGCAAAATTATGTGAGGACAAAGTTGTTGGGTTTAGAACGAGGAATTTTTCGTCAAGGTCGTTTCCATTCCCGATTTTTCAAGGTCATCGTCATTTTTCTGCAGATTAACGTGTGTTTTTTGTAATGCAATATTGCAGTGGACATCAAGACGAATTCAAAGGTATACAACACCACGACCTTGAAATGACATTGAATGAGAAAAAATCACAATAATTCAAAAAAGAATTGGAAAGTGAACATTCGGAGTTTTTTGGGAAAAATCTTTATTCTAACAAATGTTCAAAATGATTTCCATTTACTTCGAGGCATTTTCGAATACGAAGTAGAAAACTTTTACTATGTGCTGTGGTTGGGATATCATTATAAGCTAGTCTTTTCACGTGTCCCCATAAGAAAAAATCGAGCGGAGTTAGATCTGGTGATCTACACTGGCCAACAGATTCTTGAACCGCGACCTATCCACCGATCAGGAAACATTTCGTTTAGAGTATACATTTCTTGCATAATGTGCGGGACACCCTTCGTGTTGATACATACCTCTTCCTCTCCGGGAGGAGGACTGTGTCAAGAGGCACGGCACTTACCCGAGAATCTTCGGCCTAAAAAGAATTCTAACAAGTGTCAACAGTTCTCTTAAATAAAATTGTAACTGAAATGTACCTTATTCGAAAATGCCTCGAAGTAAATGGAAATCATTTTGAACATTTGTTAGAATAAAGATTTTGCCCAAAAAACACCGAATGTTCACTGTCCAATTCTTTTTTGAATTATTGTGATTTTTTCTCATTCAAGGTCATTTCAAGGTCGTGATGTTGTGTACACCTTTGAATTCGTCTTGATGTCCACTACAATATTGCATTACAAAAAACACACGTTAATCTGCAAAAAAAATGACGATGACCTTGAAAATCGGGAAATGGAAACGACCTTGCCAAAAAATTCACAGATCACAACATTCCTCGTTCTAAACCCAACAACTTTGTTCTCACACAATTTTGCGTATCGGTAAAGGTAATGAAGATGTTAACGAATCCATGTTAAACGGAACACCCTGTATACATGCTGTTGCGATACCATATGTGGACTCTTAACTTTTTCTTTTTATCCCACGTACTCGGTTAGAAGTGACAGATTAAGGGAATCTGTCGTTATCTGAGACAATTTGATACGAAAGTAAGAAGAACGATGTCCAATCGTATAGAATTCCTACGTAAAACTGTACTATAACTCTTCGTTTAGGAAATAGCGTTTAATCGATTATTGTTAATTATTAACGACGATGCATCCTCTGTAATCGAACATGATTATAGACGCGATGAAATTGACCCTCCTCCGGTACGTCCCGACGTTTAACTAAAGAGAAACACAAGGAGGCACGCGATCAAATTACAAGTCGCGGTAAAATCGTTCTGTAATATTGAAGATCTTTGTAATTGAAATGTTTCAACCGTATGATAAAACTGAGAGAAAAGACAAATTGATAGGAGTTCAATATCCTTGGTGTAAAGATAAACATCCGAGACGAAAGAACTTGGTGAACTTTTAAGTGAACTTGATACGGTAGAATGGACGAGTTTGCGGGAAAACAAACGAAATTGAAAAAGATCAAACCTAACAAACATTTGAAAAATTGTATGTTATTATTTTACTATGCGGGAATATGGCCTGGACAGATGAAATATAAGCGTCTCTATTATCTGTATGGAATTAGCAGTTTTGTGATTTTATTGGCATTTACTCTTGTTACCGAATTCGCGTATCTTTGTGTACATTGGGGAGACTATGCCGAAATAATGTCCGGTGCAACTATTTTTATGACAAATTATTCATATTGTCTGAAGGTTCGTATAATTCGATTGTAATTTCTGATATGTATGTATTATGTTTACGAGATCCCCTTTTAAACGATTTTACTAAACGCTATGCGGATTTCATATAGTTTTATGTTTTTTTTCTTTTTATATATAAGAAGATAAGATAGCAAGATAATGTGATTGGAGGTACAGAGTGGAACGATAAAACAGATTCCATTGAATACGTATAGTAGGAAATATGTATGAGAAAGAATTGTACGATCGGTGTGATAATTATTTTCATAGTCGGTAATTGGATGGATTTTATTTTATTAGGCTCTTCTTTACGTTTGCCAATAGGTAATTGTTATCGTTCTACGACGTAAACGTATCAAAGATCTTATAAATATAACCGAGGGAAAACTGTTTATCCGCAATAACGATAAATACGAACGTATCGTAACGTATTACACTTGGCAAGGAATTTTCCATCATATCACTTATCAAAGCTTCGGTATCATAGCTGTAATCTTCTGGTCATGCACAGCAGTTGTAAATCTGATGAAACGGACGTATCAACTTTTATTGATAAAAGCATGGTATCCTTATAATGTAACAATTTCGCCAGCTTATGAATTTACTATTTTACATCAAGTCGTGGGTGTCACTGTAAATTGTATTAATAATGTAGCAATAGATACTTTTATAACAGGTTTTATAATAACTGCTTGTTGCCAATTGACACTCTTAAGTTATAACATCTCTTCGATACACTATGAAGCGGAGAAAGAATTTGTTGCTAGGACTGATGATATCAGTGCCGATAAATCTACTTCAAAAACTTACAACCAATTGTATGAGGATTTGAAAATTTGCATTGAACATAGTAGACTGATATCCGAGTAAGTTTTTTTTCTTTTCTTTCGAGTAAAAATACAGGATAATAAGAAAATTCGTCACTTTTTATTCGTCAAATTTATGTATAAATTATTATTCGATATTTACAGTTTCGCACGAAAGATTCAAGATACATTCGGTACTGTGATATTTTTTCAACTGCTGGTAAATTGTATAACCGTTTGTTTACTTGCATACAATATATCACAGGTATATCTTGCATATTAATTTGAAATTTTTCTTTTTCTCCATGTATGCAACTGTGTTTTTCTATTCGTGTTACATTTACAGCTGAAATATTACGTTCTATCCGATTTGTTTGGTATGTTTATGCATATGTGCTGTATGACATATCAAATCTTTATATATTGCTGGCACGGGAACGAACTGTATCTTCATGTATGTTATTACCGTGAATTCTTTCTTAATCGATAGAAAAGATTTCTGTTTAAAAATCACATTTTCAGAGCATGAATATATGTTTTGCCGCTTATATGAATAATTGGTGGCATAATACCAAGGATTTTAAACGAGCCTTGCTCGTTGTAATGTCAAAAGCTCAACGACCTATTATTTTAACTGTTGGAAATATTATGGAATTATCTTTAGAGAATTTCGTTCTAGTACGTATATGGTATACATAAATTTATAGTGCTTCAAATTTTCTTTAATTTATTAATGTAACTTTCTAGATTCTACGTACATCGTATTCCAT
The DNA here is from genome assembly GCF_001263275.1 of Habropoda laboriosa. Taxonomy (NCBI): domain Eukaryota; kingdom Metazoa; phylum Arthropoda; class Insecta; order Hymenoptera; family Apidae; genus Habropoda; species Habropoda laboriosa. The sequence continues at coordinate 620,787 of NW_017100142.1, forward strand.
TTTTACCGTTTTAAAAACTTCTACAAACGCTTGAACATTTTATTAATTACAAAAATTTGTGGTATAAGAATATAACTATATTTGTATAAATATTAGTAAACATAGTATAATTATGTAAGTATAAGAAAATATAGACATGCAAAAATGCAGATATACGAAATAACAAATATAAAAATATAAATACGCGTTTTATAACTCACATATCTCTCCGGTATTCATTGCACAATTCGTATTTCATATCACGTTTTATAATCATTATAATCATTCATATATGATTAAAGAACTTCTACCATCACGGCTATTCCTTGACCTCCACCAATGCAAGCAGAACCAACTCCTAATTTTCCACTATTTCGTCTCCTGTGAAAGTGATATATAATTCTTGTTAGTGATTCATCCTAACTATACATTAATATATCCTTTCTTCAATATCAACTTACCTTAATTCGTGTACTAAATGTGCGGTAATTCTACTACCAGATGCACCCAATGGATGTCCAACAGCAATAGCTCCACCATCCACGTTTAATTTATTAATATCCAGTTCTAAATCCTTAGCACATGCTAATGTTTGAGCTCCGAACGCTTCGTTAATCTAACGAAAAAAAGAAAAAAAAATGCGAATGGTGTCTTATAGACTTACGATTAAATCAAATATTTTTTGAAATATTATTTTACCTCAACAAGTTCGACATCGCTCAAATTTTTATTTGTGATTTCAAGAAGTTGTTTGATAGCTGGAGATGGTCCAATTCCCATAATACTAGGTTCTACACCTACCACACTGTATCCTACCAAACGTGCCAGTGGTGTAAGACTTTCCGTTTTTACGGCTTCTTCGCTAGCTAAGATAACAACTGCTGCACCATCAGAAATACCCTATAGAGTAAAATCGCACGTTCAAAGGACATGGAATATAATGTTGATGTATTTACAATTAATTTCAATAGGATGCAGCTCGACTTACAGATGCAGATCCAGCTGTAACTAAACCATCCTTCTTGAAAACAGGAGCTAACTTAGTTAAACTTTGAATAGTTGTTTGAGGACGTGGATGTTCATCTGTATTAACAACAACATCTTGTCTTTTTACAGTTACTGTTACAGGTGCAATTTCTTCCTTGAAACGACCAGCATCATTGGCTGAAATAATTAAAGATCAATTTTAATACCTTTTATTCGTTTAATAATAATTTATTTTAATTAATATGAAGCATAACATTAGCAGGTATTTACCAGCTTTCCACAATTGTTGACTTCTTAAAGCAAATTCATCTACCTCCTGTCTTTTCAAACCATACTGAGATCCAAGCTTTTCTGCAGTTGCTCCCATGGGTAAATTACAATGAGTATCAAGTAATCCAAGCCACAAAGAATCCTCGAAATCGTACTTCTGTCCTAAAAATGTTCCAAATCGAACATTTCTTACAACAAAAGGAGATTGACTCATATTTTCTGCACCACCTGTTAAAACTATTTTAGACTCTCCTGATAAGATACTCTAAAAATAGTAGTTATGTTAATTATCCTACATGTGTGCACAGTATTTATTAAGAGTAAATTTTATTTAAATCTATACCTGTGCACCATTAATAATTGATTGAAATCCAGATCCACATAATCTATTTACTGAAAAAGCTGGCTTCTCCAAAGGAATACCAGATTTCAATGCAACATGACGTGCTAAGAATACACCATCAGCAGATGATAACTATAAAATAATAATTTTACATATTATAAAAACAAATACATTTAATTTTTTAAGAAATAACTGATAAGTATGAAGATTGTTTCAATACATACAGGTAATACATGTCCAAACACAACACTATCTATTTTTTCAGGATTCAATTTTGCAGATTGCAAAGCAGATTTTACAGCAACAATTGATAAATCAGTTGCACTTTTATTAGTGAATACACCACCCATTGTACCAAATGGGGTTCGCTTTGCAGCTA
>NW_017100142.1:622760-643266 GCF_001263275.1 Habropoda laboriosa
ATAATTCTTTCATATGCTGAAATAATAAAATTCAATACTGTAATGTAAATTTAATAATCATTTATTTTATGTTACATTGGATGAGTACCACTGATGTATATATACCAAATCTAGGTTCAAAGGTTGAAAGAAATATTTGCAAAACGTCTTATAAAAATTATATCATAACAAATATGATAATGAAAGGCAAATAAAACTATGGACTTTGAAATGAAAATACATTTCTTCTTTTAAATTAACATACTATTTTATTTTAGTACAGTCAAAAATGCTTTGTATGTTTAACTAATAATTTTTTTAGCATTACATAAATTTAAATACAAATTTTATTTTTTCGATATTTGTATTGCAAAAATTATAAATATTTTGTGTTTGTTTATAACCCTTGTATACTTAATGAACATTTAAAAGTGTTTAGATACATAATTCGTTTTTCCTGTTAACTTTTTTATTTTTTATTATCTAAAACATGGCACAAAATAGGTGATAAGTTTGAAAGAAACTTAACATGTAAATAACTTAACATGATGCTTTGTCATTATGATAAATATATAAAAGTATAGTATATGTCTATAAAGCTTTTATTTTAATACAATAAATTTTACATACCTTTCGTTACAACAGACATGGTAGAATAAAATTTTGTTATAACAAAAATTTAAACTAGAGTTTATTATACAACTACAATATGTAGTTAAGTTTACAATATGTATACCACTGTGCGTTTATAATATATGTAGTCTTATAGCTCGTTATCAACCAAAGAAAATGGATGATTTCAGTAACGTCGCAAGTAGCTTCACTACCCGTTGCAGACATTAATTTTTATTTTTAAAGTGGTCAATTAAAGAAATTGCGTCTGAGAATATGCACGCATTTTTATTATAATAAATAATTTTATAAATACGAGTAAAGTTTTTTTAAATATTATATGTTGAACGTAAACTTATAGTTAAATATGTAATACATCCAATATAATCAATATGTCCTGTTTTATTAATCAAATATTTTGATCTATCATTGCATATATTTTTTTATAAGCGAAACGCATCGAAATTCATGAAAATGTACTTGCTTTCATGAATTCCTAAATAATTTGTACAATCATTCATTACACAATTATATCCGCAAGAACGGGTGGAATTGAAAATGGCTTATCCTATTAATTGAAATTGGATTAAAATGAAATGATTTATGTTTACAAGAAATACAATACTTTATTACAAGGAATATGAAGAATCATTTTAATTTATTCTTTGTAAAATGGTTCATTCATGTCTGCCTGATATGCATACTTCATGCACACTTCCTGTTAAAATTAAATGACAATAATCAGTCGTTATTAATATTTCTTCATAATTCTATACAGATTTTGACTTACTTCTTGCAAGGACGTGTACATTTCCTGTGCGTCTTGGACTGATGAAAAAATTGCACATAAAGTACGCGTCGTTGGTGGTATTAAGGCATAATCGATTGCCGTCCAAACGCATTGTCTTCCGTTAACCTTCATAATACACATATGACCGGCATTAGTTCAAATCCACTTTGATTTCGCTGTCAGATAATGTTATAATTTTAATATTTGTTTACCTCGATTTTAGTGTCGATAGTAGTAATCGTGTTGCTTATAATTTCATCTGTTTTTTCGGCTTTTAATATTATATTTTTTTTGCCAAAGATCTTAAAGTCAAAATAAATAATTAAATTTCCCACTACTACAGGGTTCCAATCACTTTCATCACTTTTCTTAGTAAGGAACATAACTCTTCTTTCAAAAGTAATAAACTTCTCGTCATCGTCATATTCCTCATCTTCTTCTTCTTCTTCTTCTTCTTCTTCTTCCTCTTCTCCCTCCACTTCTCCCTCTTTGACTTCCTCTTCTTCCTCCACTTCTCCCTCTTTGACATCCTCTTCTTCATCTTTATCTTCTACTTCGTCTGCTTCTTCATTTTCGTCATCCTCCGGTTCTTCTACTACCGGGCTATCCTCTGTACTTTTTTCTCAAAAACATAACAGCAGTATTTAACAGTCAGTTTTAATTAACATAAATGATAGACATGCAAGATGCAAGGGAAATTTGATGTAAGCTTACTTGTTATTAGTACTATAAGATTACCTTATAAAAATACCCATAGATGAATTTCAATTGTTTACGGAACACGTTTAGTACCAAAACAAATTTGATTTTAATTGGTAAAAAAGGTTTCGATTATATTTTGTATCATATCATTTTATTCAATTGTTTTTCAATTAAAGTATATATTTATACAACTTATTTTATATAACTGGAATAAATACCAGTAGAAATTCAAAAATCATTGACAAAAGATCCACGTTTAATTGTAAATTTTTTACAAGAGTACTGATTTAATAATAAAACTCTACTTTACACGAAATATAAAACAGTTACGTTACGTGCCTTGCAATTTTTATTTTCTTTTGATTATAAATATAAAAACTAGACGAAATTAATTATAACTGAATAAAATAACTTCACACGTTTGTATTAAGAATGAATATTACCATTACATATCACATAATTAGCATAAAATCAAAAAATATTTTGAGGAAACATAACATTTATGAACAATGACACTTTTAGTGAAATATTTTTTAGAATCGATCTCTGTACGATTTTCTTTTCTTTTTGTAACCTAATTGGTCGTAAATTATAATTATCTTAAATAGTATTACATTCTAATAGTATAAATAAAGCTACATTAATATGTTTAACAATAAAAAAAATATACGTTTTATAAAGTATGCGTGTAACATATAGTGGGTGTACATGTACCATGCAGCCAGAAGCAAGAATCATAAATTGGGGAAAGCGTTATAAAAAAAAAAAAAAGAGATTTTCATCTTATTCCTTACTGCCTTCGCTTAGTGTTTGTTGGATTTTGTCGATAGTACGCTTGAAATGTGTTGCCAGTTCTGGATTCTTAAATCTAACTGCTAACTTCTCTAAACTTGGCTTTTCTTCAATATAATTCATGCCTGCCCACATCCAAGCACGATCCGACGAGCAGAGTAGACTGAAGCTGATGTCTGGTGTAAGCAAGAAGTTGCACACTACTTTATAAACTTGTTCTCGTCGCAATAGTAATCTATAAGTGCCACGTTCAACATGATGTAAAATTTTCATTTCTCCAATACCCCTTTCTTTCCATTCACGTGCCGCGTTATCGTATCTGTACAATTTAGCTCTTTCACAAAATACTGTAACAAACAACACGTACGCAATCATTTACAGATAAACAAATTTCTTTTCTTTTTTTTTTCTTTTTTAAGACAATTAAACTTAATTTATACCTTTCTCTTCGTCTTCTTCACCAGTGCGTACTTCGACGACATCAGGAAGAGGTATAATAGGTTCGAAATGAGGATCATAATCAGCATCACCTTGAACGCCCTCTTCATTTTCATTCTCCTCTTTCTTTTCCTCTGTGCTTTCTTTCGATTTCTGTGCGGATTTATTAGCAGCCGCGTGCGATTTAGAACCAAATACAGCCGCCCCAGCACCGGCAAACGAGAAATTTGGATCTACAAGAGAAATCAGTCTTTTAGTTCCTTTTAATTGCTGTTGTTACATAGGCGGAACGGGTACGGAAGGACATACCTGTTTTGAAAACTGGCTGAGAACTTTTAGCAGCTAAAGTTGAAAAGTCTACGTCTGTTGACGGGAAAAAGGCGGGTTCGCCCTCTTTCTCTTTTTGTGGTTCACTTGCCGCTGGTGTTATTGTTTCGAAAGCATTAGTGGTCGTAGGATTGGAAGTTGTAAAGGAAGGTGTATTTACACGCGCGCCGAAGAATGGATTAAATGTGAATGCCGTAGTATTGGTAAATACTGAATTAGTCGATTTAACAGACGTATCAAACACACTCATTGCGGTTGTCGTCGTTACGGACACAGATGCGGTACCAACGTCGGTGGTACTTTCAGAAGTAGTTTTTAACATAGAAGATCCGAAAACAGGAGTAGCAGTATCGAATACGGTCGAGATCGCAGTACTTGTAGTTGTTTTTGGTTGAGTACCGAAGCTATTCGAAAATACTGATTCAGTATTGTTTGCATCGATATTGAGCGAACTAGGCTTAATTATCACAGGAGCCTCTTTCTTCGACGCTCCGCCAAAAATATTCTTTCCGATATTATCTGCCTTAGCCGCTCCGAATATGGACGTTACAGATGTTGTAGATGTTGGTGACATGAATGAAAACGACGTGGCTGTTGTTGCTGGTGTTTGAGAAATAATAGGACTGCAAATCTTCAAGTTCTCGGATGTTAAAGTATTTTGCTTATCGGTCGCAGATTTCTGCGTCTCATTTGTACTAAATTGAGTTTGTGGCATCACAAATGAAAAACCAGTTTTCTCATTGTTCGTTGAGTCGGTATTTCCAAATGATATAGTCGATACAGTTGTTACAGGAACAGTGTTTGTTGTAAATTGTGCGGTGTTTGTACTATGCACACCAGTCCCAATACTTGAAACAGGTGTTTGAACAGTGGCCGTGACTTCGTTATTCGAGCTACTTAAGTTAGTAGATTTTGGAAGGAATGAGATTGCAGGTGTACCGGTTGGCGGCTTTTGATTCTCTACAACTGCTTTCGACGCTGCTCTTCCGGAATCTGCCCCATCCTGGAACAATGGTTCACTTGGCTCTTTGCAGCCTCTACATCCAGGACAATCTGGCTTTTGTCTGTACGCGTAAAAGTTTTCTGGAAGCTGTAAATTCAATGCCGCTTGTTTCTCCTCAGGTGATACTTTCATTTCGTATAAAACTTCGATGTCCTTTTCGGGCGTTTTCTCAACCTGTGAAATGTTCTTCATTGCATCTTCAACTGTATTTTTGAAATCTTTTGCGATATCGGACGTTTTGAAGCGACAAGCTACGAGGATATGTTGGATTTCTCCATCGCTGTAATCAGCAGCATTCCACGTCCACGTCTTTTCATCTTTTCGCTTCCATTTCAAGTTTGGAAGAACGAAATGATTCAAGCAGAGCTTTAATGTCTGTTCACGTCTCATTACCAGCCTCAGTTTGCCTGTTTCATTGTGCCGTAACAATTTGATGTCTCCCAAACCACGTTCTTTCCATTCACTCACATTCCTGTCGTATCTGAACAATTTTGCTCTGTGACTGTACAGAACTTCTTCGTCCTCTTCGCCTGTTTTAACTTCTATTTTATCCGGCAACGGGATTATCGGTGAGAAGTGGATATCATCGCTCTCCACTACCTCTTCCTCGCTGTTCTCTTCACCGCCAGACTTTGTTGGCGATGATTTTGACACGAAATTAAATCCAAACGATTTTCCTGGCGATCCAAAAACGAACGAGGAATCTTTGTTAGTCGGTGTGCTTGGTCTTTGTTGCATTCCAAGCACGAACTTCGCGCCTGTCGTATCAGCTTTTGTATCAGATTCTGTAACTGCCGGAGAGCCAGATTTCGAGTCCGTAGAAACATCGTTAGAGGATGATAAACGGAATGAAAATCCAGTTGTACCTTTCTTGGTGGTATCTTGGGGAATACCAAATGTGAATGTGGGTGTAACACCGGTGGTAGTTGCGCTGATCTTGAAACCATCAGTTTTCGGCTTAGGCGGAAGAGATGGGTCTTTTGGTGTGTCACAGGCTACACAGTAATTAGTCTCAGCCGCGTTTACTATATCGCAACATTTACATTTCCACGAACCACGGGGTGGTTTAAACATTTGCGCAAGCGGTATTTGACTCTGGTCGGCTTTAGTTGAACAAGTACTTGATTTATTGGTAGCAGAGGGACATGGTGTTTCACAGGCCACACATTTCATTTTCGTTGCATCGTTTCTCGTGTAGCAAACGTTGCATTCCCACGAGCCTGCTGGTGGCTTAAACATCTCAGACAAGGAACACTGAGTTTTACTTGGTTGGGCAGCTTGTGGTGGGGCTTCTTGTTTCGTCAAATTTTCCCGGATAATACAATCTTTCACCATCTTTTGCTGGTTACTAACGATCGTATTATTAAATTGCCATGCTTGAGCAGCCGTTTTAAATGTTGCCGCATACGTTAACATTCCCGTTTTATTACCTGACTCGTATGGAATATCCCAATAGACAGTCGTATTGCTACCGCTTTTGAAACTAAACGGCACATTAGCTAGAACGTTGTAATTGTAGCAAACCTTCGAACTGTTCTCGTCTACCATTAACAAATGGATCTTATTTGTCTTTGACTTCCACAGAACTTTCATTTCTCCAATACCTCTGTTCTCCCATTGTTTCGTGTCGATGGTATAGCACTGAAGAGTTATCTTTTCGCTGAACAGTACTATATCTTCTTGTTCAGTTTGTAAGGCAAATGCATCTGTATCTTGAACTCCAACAACAGCAGGTGCTGAAACACTCGGTGCAGGAGCGTGAGGTCTTGATATTGGTGTAGTGTGAATGCTAGCAGTAGTTGGTACTGTTGTAGCTCCCGATTGCAACGGTGTAGCTGTCTTTGTAAATGAAAAGGTAAACTGAGATGCAGCGGTAGTAGTTCCAGCGGTCGTGTTTTTCTGTGTCGTGGTGACAAAACTGTCACCGGTTGTCACACTCTTGTTAAACGTGAAACCAGCGAAAGGACTGACTTCCGGTTTAGTAGGAACTTTTGCAGGTTCGGTAGTGGCTACTTTTTGAATAATTGGCGTTGTTGTGAACGAAAATCCACCGACAACTGTTGCGGCTGTAGCAGCAGTTTTTACTTTCTCCGATGTAGCAGTTTCTGTAGTTGTTGTTACTTCGGCAGGTTGTTTCTGGACAACACTTTGTCCAGTACCAAACTGAACGGATTTTGCCTTATCTGATTTCTTAGCATTAGCTGGCGGCACAGCTTTGCTCGACGTTTTATTGGTATTTTCGACTACTTTGTCAGAGATCTGAGAAGGGAGACTTGCTTTAGCTTTATCGAAATGCTCCTTAAACGACAGGCCTTCTTCAACGGTTTTGAACTTAATGCAGAACTTTTCTAATTTTAATTCTCCGTCGGCAAAGTCATTCGCAGCCCAGAACCATGCATTTTCGTTATTTGACTTAGCAGTTAATTCCATATCTGGCACGAGGTAATGATTAGCGCATACTTTTAATACATGTTCCCTACGCATAAGCAAGCGAACCTTTCCTTCTTCATTTTTAAGTAGTTTAACATCACCGGTACCACGTTCTTTCCACTCGCTCTCTACGTAACGATAAAGTTTCGCTCTTGCGCAGAACAACGTCTCTTGACCCTCTTCTCCGGTAGTAACTTTCACTTCTGCGGGTAATGGTATAACAGGAACAAAATCTGGCATAGGATCGTGATCAGGATCCGAACTGTTTGTAGATTCGGTCGAACAAATGATAGCATCTTGCTTCGTTGTATCCGACATGGAAATATTCGCGGGTGTCGTTGTGAGAATATTCGATAATGGTAGTAAATTGACCGTTGTCGGTATAGTAGCTTGAGATGGCATAGAAATTTGATAAGAATGAGGAATAACTGATTCTGCGTGTTGAACCGGTGTTGAAGTGTTTCCTTGTCTGAAATGAGGAGGTATCGTTACGCTAAGAGTTGGTTGAACAACCGGTACTGTAGTCGGAAGAGTATCAGAGGTAGTAATGGCAACGTTAACTGGGGGCATTTTGTTCACGAGTGCATCTTTTATAATTGCCTCGGGTTTCGACGTTTCTACTTTTTGAAGTGGAATTTGCAATGGTTGATTTGCCGGTGGCATAAATAGGCCCTGTTGAAGAATGTTATCGGCTATTTTCGTTCTGGCATTAGGATATAATACCGGCATGGAATACACGTTTGGAGGATACAAAGAAGGAATGGGTTGCGCGTTCGGATCGCTAAACGATGGGTAATATCCTTGGAAGGTAGCCGAAGGATATACCAATTGAGAATAGGGATGTCCGTGAGAGGATTGAAACATATTCCCAGATATTGAGGACACAGGACCAGTCTGACTTGCGTTATAATTCAAGTCGTTGTAATCATCTTCGTTCAATACGCATAAATCTTCTTCCAAATTCGGATTAACGTTAACTGTCTGCGTACGCTGCTTTTGAATTTCTTTTCGTAGTTCTGCCACTTCTTTCGCCAGCTTCTCGACCTTTTCCATTACCGTTTTGTTCATATCTAATATAGCTTTATTTTGTTCTGTTATTGACTGTATCATACTGTCCTTTGAATGGATTATTTGATTTATTGAGCGAATTTGAGCATCGAGACGTTCGGGACTTGGGCGTGCCTCAGAACGATTCCGTGATAAATCTAATATCTCTTGATGTTGCGGTTTGTACGGAGTGCTAGACTGTTTCGGTGTACGATGAACATTTTTTTGCGGTGTACTGAGAATATTAATCGAAGTACTTAATTCTGTCAACGTTGGCAATACTGTGTTTGTAACTGCTTGATCGACAGCACTATGAGCAGAGGAGTAACTTTCTTCTGACATTCCGTCGCACTCGTTTCTACTTAAATCACCCCGTGAGAGATCTGGGTCGATCCTTTTCAATTTATTTTCGATGTCGGTAATATGCGTGGAGAGTTCCAAATTCAACGGATGTCTTGGATTTGTTCCTGGGCTACGTAAACGATCCAACGTTAGATAAAAACATTCTCTTGCTTTGGAAAGCATAATTATATGTTGCGATCTCATTTCAGATGTTAAACTTTCCTTAGGTATAGAATTAAAAATCTCGTCTGCAAGTTTTTCATACATCTGGCCTTGTTGGAACGAAGCCTCTGGACATTTTAGTGCCTGTAAAGCGTCGATCGCTTTTTCGTATTGTTTGTCTCGTACATATCGCTGAGCGAGGAGTAATTTACCCTCTTCCAGAGCTTTAATTAATTCCGCATTGTTCATATCCTTTCCTTGATAATTGAAATATTTGGAATTCGTTACACGTATAACTTGATTATTTTGCAATCTTTCGAGAAGCGGTATCGCAGCTGACCAATACATTTCGTATCGTGCTTCTAAATCTGGTATATCGCTACTTTCTGGATTAGTCTCTTTCAACTTTTCTGCCCTATAATGAAATATTCGTGCTAAATGAACTAAAAGAATCGGATGTAATCCGTGGTTTCCGAGACAACGAACTACTTCTAAACCCCTCTGTAATTCTAGTCTCAATTCCCCAAGATCTTCGTCAAGCGGTTTTTGCTTATCCATGGAATATACTTTATAAGCATACCACCACCATTGTTCTTGAGCGCATGTACAAAGAGTATTAGTCAGATCTGCCGGTAATGTGGGCAATCTTTCGGGATTTGAGAGCCCCCTTAATTGTTGCTCTTCAATTACTGAAGAAGCACAAAAAATAGCTGCATTTAAAAATGCGTCGACATCGAGACGACTTAAACTATCGGGTGCTGCCTGATGCAGGTTATAAACGGAAAATTGTAGTTCGCAAAACACGCGTGACGTTTGATTTGGATGAGGCCCGTTGTCTTTATTTTGCGAATTATGAGGTCGAGTTCTTAAACCAAGCCAAACTTGATGGTGCAACGAATCTGGCCATACTTCTTCCGATATTTCATCAAATCGTTTTAATTCATTAAACGTACATAAACGTAATGTTAGACTTGGAATTGAAGAATTTGCAAAATATGATGTTTTTTTACCATCGTAATATAATCTACCAATAAAAATTCTCTGGTACACCCGCTCCCGCCATGAACTTGTACAAAATTTGCCAATTTTATCCAGTAATGCTTTAGTGTTATCTCGTGCGTAATCTTGAAGTACATGACCAGCCTGACTACATCTGTATGATCCTTCTCTATACCATACGTGTACTTGATTTTTAAACCGATCTTTCAAATGCATAGTCCATACAGCAGTGGGATTTATAGGTGTTATGTTTAATGCAGTTAGCAAAAGAGGTCCACATAACCTTCCTGCTTCAGACCAACTATCTTCTCCTGCTTTAGTTTTTCGTAAAACTAAACATGCTAAGTGAAAGTGTAACTGAGCCCACATATGTAATAACATCTGTTCAACAAAAGCAGGATGATTAGAAAAGTAGATTTCTTGAAATTCAGTTAAGCTTTGATCCAAGCTGCAATATAAATTAATTAACGTTAAATATATGTAGGTACACTATTGCGCATCATATTATAATAACATATAAGTACAGAACTTACTTAAATATTGCCTGTGTAACATCTGATATACTTTTTTTAACAATGTTACCCTGTTCTTTAAGACAGAGTGCTGCATATCTTTCTAGCACAGAAATATAAAATATCCAGAATGTCCAATCTGACTGATCACTCTCTTTATATTTCACAAGCAATTCACTTAATGACTGATACCAAATAATATTATTCCTGTTACTGTGTGTTGTTTCTATTCCAAGTGCTTGGTTGTAGGCATCTTCAAGCCTATGATTTCCCATATAGTGCTTGAGTAGCTTAACTTGTAAATTCACATCTGTTTGTCTTACTGATAATTCAGCTAAAAAATTTACATTACAAATATTTTGAAGTATCACTTAAATTATACAAAATCAAATGATTATAAAATAGGTAGTGACTACTTACAGGTAATAAGTTTTTCCAAATCATCATCATTACCACTTGATGTCCCTGAAGTTAACAGTTTTTCCTTCAACTCAAACACTATTGGATGATGTGGAAATTTCTGGTCAGCTCTTTCTACCCAATATTTAATTTTATTTACATCTATATTAATATCCATGTCAGATAATAATCCACATACTAAAATAAAGAACATTATGAAATATAAAGGAAATGTATGAATTTTAAATATGGAACAACAGATTTGAAATATAAAATATACCCCTTAAAACAAGATCATATTGCTTTGGTTCTAATTCAAGAGATATCTTGTATTGTGTAAAAGCTTCTTCTTTCTGCCCTAAAGCTTCAAGAGCTTGACCTAATAATTTATGAGCTCCTGCAGATTTATCTCTTATTTCCAAATAATTAGAAACATACTTTTTTGCAGATTCATAGTCTCCAACTTGGTAATATAACTTTGCAATATTGTAACACCGAAGATTTTTCTACAAATTGAAATAAAAATTATACATATTAAAATACATGTTTACAAATAATAGAAGTGTGAAGGACAGAGACAAATAAAAAAACGTCGTTTTTACAACTGATGTCATTGAAAAATTGTCGATTAAATATAAAAATCGTATTTTTTCAAAAAATAAGATTTTTTGAAAAAAGAATTAGTTTTTCTGTTTGATCTATAAAAAGCCGCTACACCGGACATACAGGTTAATACATATGCATGTACACGTCGTTTTCAGAACCGAGTCAAGGCCTTCAGTACCGTGTGATACACTTGACATTAGATAGAAATGTAACGTGGTAATATGTACAAAAAATTCGTTAAAAATATCGATAGAATTATAATGAAAAAATAAAAACAACGACTTAGTAAATATAATAAATTAACAAAAGTATTTGGTAGTGCTAGTAATAACGACTTTTTCTTTGAAAAATAACCTTACCTCCTCTGAGCTTTTAAGTTTAACAAAAATGTCTTTCACGTGTCGGTCAACATCCTTCTTCATTCGAAACATTTTCGGAAGAAAGTGTGAAGCTTTTTCTAACAATCACCAAGAGAATTAATGATCAATATTTGATTAAAATGAAAATAGAACCACCGTTATATGGTATGAACTTCACGATAAGACTTCCCCCGCACCACAAATCACTTTCAAACGGTCTCATCGAAATCAGGAATACTAAGTTAGGTGCTGCCCTCTAAAATATTTTTTTGAATTGTATAAAATATAACGTTCTGCAAAAAATAGTTACAACATAATAATTATTTAAATACTGTTCAAAAATCATATTTATTGTATCGAATTTGACATAACTCGTAAGAACTGTCTTGCATTAAAAATGAATGTTGCACCATTAATTGCAATCAGTATGAAGCTCTAAGCAAAATTCAAAATATCTGCTCATAAAACAGACTGCCAATATAAGAAATTTAACTGCACCGAATCATAGATATCATAGTCAATGTTTATCAATTTTTTATCTAAAGAATAGTGTTTACATACATCTGTTCTAAAAATATATCTTATGTTTTGTTTATACAATGCAAAAGAATACATATAAAAAATAATGTTACATAAAATGGGTATAAATAAAGTATTTTACAGTTGTAGTGTAATTATTTTTAAAATTACACAAATATTGAAGAAATTATTAAAATTGTATATAAGAAGTTCTAAAATTGAATACAAAAATGATGTAGATGTATTGCATCATAGTGAACAGTTTTTGGTAGTTTTTAAGCCATATGACATGTTCATTAATAGTAATAATCCTGAAAAAAAGGTATGAAAGGAATATTTGTAAATTAGAAGTACTATTTGCCATTTTTATAAATGTTTAAACTTTTAGGATACACTACAATTTGAATTAAAGAAACTCGTACCAAATTTAGCTAATCCAAATTTATTTCATGAATTTCATTTTGTGCATAGATTAGATTATGTGACTAGTGGTATTATATGTATTGCATTAAACAAAAAAGCAGCTCGTGCTGCTTCAAATGCATTTGAATCAAGAACTGCCAAAAAATTTTATTTGGCACTACTTCATGGACATATTAATGAACCTTATCTTATTATAGATAAAGCAATTGGTTAGTAATTAAATAAAAACGTTAATAATAATTTAGAAGACTATGAACAGTAATATTATTTTAATAGGAATTGATGTAAGGGAAAAGAAAGGAAACCATAAAATGTGTATCAATGATAGTATATTCTGTGAAAAACCAAGAAAATCTTATACAGTCCTTGTAGTGTTGGAAAGAGGTTTTAGAAATGGAAAACCAGCTACAAAAGTATTATTGTGCCCTGGTACAGGTAGAAGGCATCAATTAAGAGTACATTGTTCATATATTGGCCATACAGTGATAGGAGATTATACATATAGTGAAAGAAAAGACACAGAACCTTATAGAACATTTTTACATTCTTTCAGGTATTATATTTATAAATAAAATTGGTATACTGTATATAGTTATATTCATATTCTATTATTTTTTAAGGTTGATATTGAATAATGATATTGAAAATCTAGATGTGAGAAGTACAGATCCTTTTCTAACTTCTGATCCAAGAAATCAATGGTCACCTACAAGTATTGTTAAAGTATTGGATGAAGATCTATTTTCTGATATTTATAATCTCATGCAATAAAATATACATCTGAAGTTTTTTTATTTCCACTGGTTCTATTCAACCTATTGCTTTAACTCCAGAGCCTTGTACTTCAAATGGAATAGTTATTTCTGGTAAACTTGATGATAATCTGATAGAAGCATATCTCAGGGAGTCTACTCTATAAAACTCTATGGAATTTGTTACCATGCTTAACCAAGTTGCTCCTAGTGCTGGTCGTATACTCAAATTATCATGAAGCACATTATTATGTATAGCTGTTGTTACCTGTATTTAAATTTTCTGTAGAGTATTCGTAAAATTCAATTACTATATACTGTATGAAAAAATTACCTGATTGATACAAAGTATACAGATATGACTTTCACATAACTTATGCAACTGTTGTCCTACTATTCTCAAACTCTTTGCTCTATTAGAAGATTCTTCTTTCCAATCTTCTACTCTATATGGAGCAGCAATTGAATCTACAATTATTAATCCTATCTTTTGTACAGACATTAATATTGGAATTCTATGAAGCAAGCATACTTCTAATTCCTCCTATAAAAATAAAAAGCCACATATTATACTGGCAAATTATTAAGTTGACTTAAGAAATAAATGATAATTACAATAGTTGAAATATGTTCCACAAATACTAAGTCACCATTTATTCCATACTTTTTAGTAACTTCTAATTTTTGTATCAATTCTTGTAATCTTCGTGATGGAAAAATAGATTCGGTACAAATGTATACAGCACCTAAGTTAGTTATTAGATATACTTAGAAAATAATCTATTAAAATTTTTTTTTACTTTATACAAAAAAGAAACGTTAACGTTTATTTGTCATTATATAAAACATTAAAATCGCGAAGTACCAGCAGCAAAACCACCCTCTGTTTCAGGTAACTGTACTGTCAAGCATAATTGTAAAGCTAATTGAGTTTTTCCGGTACTTGCAGCTCCGTAAATTTGTGTAATCCCGCGAGTAGTGATACCACCTTGAAGTAGTGCATCAAACTTCAAACAACCAGTTGTGAGAAATTTTTCACGTTCCTTTACTGTTTTTGCGTTTTCTGATTTTATTAATAAAATAAATACATTCATTTATTACTATTGTAATAGACGACAAAATTAAATTTTAGATATCTATACTGTATTGTGTATTATGAGTATCGTAAAAGGAAAATTCTTTTATAATACCAAAGTAGTTTTCCATTGTTTTTATCCTTTTTATTCCAAATGTATTTGTTGAATATTCAGTTCTTTAATGATATATGTTTGATCATTCAATTATTCAATCTAAGAGTCATTTCTTGTTAAAAGTAACTAGTCAAAAGTAAGTCTTACATTGCTAACAATAGATGGCAGTGCTTTAAAATATTCGAATTGGAATTAAAATGAACGCTTAGTTTTATAAAATTTTATTTACTATTTATGGGAATATGTAGAAAATAGGTCGTTCTTAATTACTTTATTAAATGGGAGAAATTTTCCTTTCAAATTTTCGAAAATTAAAATACAAAAATCGAATTGTTCTCTTGAACAATTCTTTGTATCTCTCTTAAGAATGTCTTCTAATAATATTTTAACTATTATTTCTTTTTTAAGATTTTTTCTTTTCTCTTCTTTATATGTTTTTTTATTTTAGTTTTCCTATTTTCTGCTTGTTGTTCCTTTACGGCTTTTTTCCGTGCCTGAAATTAAATGTACTTTATTATATATTATATCTTACAACATCTCGGGAAACTGTATGAAATGATCAGATTACTTTTTTACTATCTCTACTCTCATTTCGAGGTCGAGCCGAATTCACAAAATTTGACTCATTTTCGACTACATTTTCTTCTTCACTATTTTGATCTTCCTCAGAATCATCAGTTTCTTCAGATGAATCATCTTTCTCGCCTAAATTAACAGTTTTCTTAGAAACTTCGGCTAGAATTTCAGGAGTATCAACGGGCTTGGATAAGTCTCCTTTTAAACCAACTAGAGTTTTATATATTAAATCCTCTTTCCCAGATTTAGCAAGTTTGATGTCGCGCTCAATATCAATGACCTAAACATGCTTATATTAAAATGTATACCTGTGAAAATTAATATACGTATACCTGTTCATGTATGTGAATCATTATATGCATGAATATTTCTTGTTCCTTAACATTACCTGTGTTAAATTTTGAGGTATGTAGGCTTGTTTAAACACTTGTTCTTCTATTTGTTGTTTAGGATCAACATTTTCTCCGCTTTGTTGTGCCATCTGCGCTGATATTGTATCTAAATATTTATCCATATTCTCCTCAGTTATTGTTGGATCTGTTATAAAGTCAAATAATGCCTTGATAGTCATCACTCCTACATCATTTTTCTTAAAGAACTCTGAAATGAATTAAGTTCAAATAATTTGATAAATGTTAATTCTGAACTTTTTGTAAAATATCTTTTCAACTTTTATTTACCAGTAATATTTGTACAATCTTTCCTAAGAAATTCAAGAGCCATAGGGTGGTCATGTTCAACTGCCTGAGATACATCTATTATTATAAGAGATCCATCATAATATAGTATATTATATTCACTTAAATCAGCATGAACAAGCTTGCATTTATTATATAGTTTCCACATTGTTTCAATACACTCTCTGTATAATTTTCTTGGTTTAGAAGCAGTAAGAACAACATCTTTTAGTTTTGGTGATGGCCAGCCATTGGTGCCTATGAAATCCATTAATAGTACATGGCTACGTAGTAAAATTGGTTTTGGAGCATTTACTCCTCCTTGCTGAAGACGTATTAAATTTCTAAATTCTTTTTCAGCCCATGTCCGTACCATTTTGCGCGGATTATGGCGACAGTAACCATGACGAAAACGAAATTCACCAGTGACATATTTGTCTCTATCCTTAAATTGTAAAATTGATGTTTTATATATTTTTATTGCAAATTCTACTCCTGTCTTTGAAATTGCATGATAAACATTAGCTTCTTTGCCTGTTGAAATGCAGCCATTAATTTCTGCAATTATACCTTGATTTAACAGTTTAAATAATATCATTCTTGTACGTGGATCTAAAACTTGTTCAACAGTTGCACGATCATGTTTGTCTTTTATTCGTAGCCTATCCTTTTCCACACGCTTATCATTTTCAATTAAAATATTTGCTGCATGTTCTGGCAAAGATGGACCCTCATATTTTTCAATATTAATTTTGTTAGAATAACGACGAAATAATTTATCTGATGGTTGATAATTACTAATCTTATTGGAAATACTCTGAGCATTAACATTTTTTGTTTGAATATTCTTAACAATATCTTTTGAACCAGTTCTGCTTCGATCTTCATCCCAGATGAAATCATCATCTTCTAAATTATCATCATTATCATCATTATCATCATTCTCATCATCTTCTCTTTCTTCACTATTTGAAACATACAAATTACTTATGTCTTTAGAAAGTTCACAATAAAATAGTGGCCATCCTTTACACGTATTCAGCCTTTAATAAAATTACAATCATTATTAAATTTATATGTTATTTAAAAAAATATAATTAAATAGTATACATACGGTTTCTCAGTGTCATCTGCATCACTGAATTGACCTTGTTCGTTATGTTCGTACATGATAAAACTCTTTCTTTATATTCACTTTCTTTAAAATATTAATAAATACGCAAAAAATAGAATGTGAAAATCACGTTTTTTTATGTTTTAGCAACAGTTAGGTTAGATTTTACTTACATTAAGGCCATTTTCAAATGATAGGACAAATGCTTAATCTAGAATACGTAGCTTATTTTGATATTATCAATTACAAATTGTTATGTATTTATAATTGTAAATATAATTTAAAATTTTTTACAGTTTTATCTGTTACTTGAAATTGATATAACATTTTTTTAACGAACTTTCATTGCTTTAACTGTTATCAATTTTTAAACACAATGAAAGCTATGCTTTCTATAATTTGTATTATCTATGACTAACGTGTGAAAATATTTTGTTTACATGTACCAGTATTTAAATTGTAAAATTACATTGCGATGACAGAGAGTAAGATATTTAGTATAATTTTCACCCAATTATGATTATATTTTTAATAATGTTTAAGTAAAATAGAATAATAGAAGTACGTGTCGTGGAATGTAACAATGTACTAGTTCTTCTCTTGTTTTTAAATTAGGAAATTGAAATTGGATACATTATAAAATAAAGAAAATATAATAAAATATCACATTATATTTTTCAATAATCCAATCTATTATAACGATAAAATTTGTACACTGTAATTTTACATGAAATTGTTAACAATGTAAATGATGTAAGATTTTTCAGGTCTTATAAGCTTTTGTTTTTGTATAAATATATTTAAAAGCATGACTGTTAAAAATAAGTATTATACTTCTGTGGTAAAAAGCTGTAGGAATTCTATACAGTTGTAAACATAAAGGACTATAATGTCATTTAAAACTTATTTTAATTAAATTGACAACCACCATTACTTTTAAGAGCGTAAGAAATAAATAAATATTTATCAAACATCTTACAATCTTACATGAAAAGTAGTATTTTGTTGGGTTTTACTCTCTTTTTTCTTACAGGTAGTAATTTGAAGTTATAAATATTTAAAAATGCAAAGTATTATACATTCTATAGAACAATGCAATGTTATTCGTTATACATCTTATAGAACTGCAGCAAAAATGCAAATTTTGCACAAGGAACTTAGTAGTGAGTTTAATATATTTTCATTTTATATAGATATCAGCAATTAGTATATTGTAATATTTTTGTTATGTGTATATGTAATTAATAACAATATGCATTTGTTATAGTGCACTATGTTCAACTGGAATTGATTGCTGGAGTTTTTGAACGTCATAGACTTTCAATTACAGAAAATTGTGTAAATTTAGATCCAAGTGAAATTGAAGATGTTCTTTCTGATATCTATTTTGCTGCATGTAAAGAAAATAATACCAATTTTGATATTGATCTTGCAACAAAACTAGCCTTGAATTATATTTTAACTGCATTTGATAAGTATGTTATTATAAATATATTTCTATTTAAATTTGTTGACTAAAATTGTAATATACTACTATAAGTATTTTAAATATTCTAGACAATGTGCTGGAAATGTTTCTGTATTTTCTGTGAAAGTTGCCTTAATACTAATTAGCTCTGGAAAATTACAAGAAAAGTATGGATACCTTTATCAACAATTGGCTGATCACAATGCATGCTTATCTAAAACTAGCTTACATACATTATTAACAAATATTTGTAAAATTACGGAAATGCTTGGTGAAAATGCAGTATATGGACCTCAAAATATTCAATCACACATTGATAAATGTTTTGCAAAGGTATGATTGAATAAAATTTTTATTATATGGCAAATGAATAATTGATAATATTTTGTAATAGTCTCAAGGATGTCTTGGAGTTACTGAATCCGAATTTGCAACATGGATCATACAAGAACCTCCTTTACTTGTTTGGATAACAACATTTAATCGCATGAAATCTGCAGAACATAGTATGTATCTATTACATTTTAAAGTAATTAATGTTATTTATTAATAATTAATATTGCGTTTTGTTTAGTTGTACATAATGTTAGATGTTCCTCCTGCAAAACAACACCAATTCAAGGACCACGATACACATGTTTAAAGTGTACAGCATATCATCAATGCCAACATTGTTTCTTATATGGTAAAACATCAGGAAAACATAAACTAAAGCATCCAATTCGTGAATTTTGTACCAAGGTATGTTATCATATCTAACTTTTTTTTATAAAATAATATATGTAACATTTGTTTCAGACCTCAAATCGAGAAGTAACAAAGTTAATTATTGAATTAATCAGAAATAAATTGAGATTGTGTCCTGCTAGATCCATTGGATTAAATATTGATGATCAAACTCCACATGTAAACAGGTAATTAGTTATAAAAAATATTGTAAATGCACAAACCTATTTTATAAATTCTACATTTCTCTTTTAAACATTTATTATAGTAGTGAAATAATGCATGCTGATTGTGAATCAATAAGAAGTACAATGAAGAGACGTGTTCTAAGTGATCCACAAAAAGAACTACAAAGTATAATTACTCATTTAGAAGAAGAAAACAAACAATTACAAATTGAATTGCTTGATATACAGGGTACTAAAGCAGAGAGACTTCATCGTCATAGAGCTATGATTGAATCGCAATTACAACGTTTAAAGTTATTAAAAGTATATCATTATTCGATAATTTATTATTATAAATATTTGAAAAAAGAAGTAAAATGTTTTTTTCAATTATTTTCAGAAATATTTATTTGCTGAGAGAATTTGTATGCCCCAAGTAATTAACCATATGCAAAGCACGCCAATGGTTCCTCCTCTTTCATCGAGATTAACAGCTTTACCTATCAATTTTGAGTTAAGCCCGATTATTCGTCAAGAAAATACAGAACAAATTTCGGATGTAAATGATACAGACTTATTACAATCAAATAATTTTAATCCAACTGGAGATTGTATCAGCGGGGAAAATCATGATGTTATCGTTGACTCCGGAGAAGCATCTACCAGTTTAGGTTTTAGTAACGTACTAGAACCTACTCGAATAGAACTGAGTACATGGATCGGAGGTACGTTATATTCTTAATTCTTATTGCTTTGAGAAATAAAATATTTATAGAGTGCTAACATAAAAAAAAAAAGATTTGTACCTTCTTTTATTCATGTATACGAACTTTTAATTATTAGGTACAAAGAGATCAGAAATAAACCCTTCTGATAGCGGTTTTTCTCAGTGGTTGGGTTCTAATGATTCTGACTGCAAGGAAGAAAAATATACTATGAAAACTATGACAACTAATACCGAAAATGAATCGCCTTTAGTAATCTCTGATTCTCTCATAGGTATTCATAGAGATAATACACCATCTTCTCTACAAAGACCTGATAAACATTCACAACATAGTAGTTTGCAAAATATTCAAGGAGATCTAAATGACATACTAGACAGATTACAAAATATGGTTACTGATGACCATTTACTTGATGGTAAGTTACTACATTTTAAACGATTGTTTCTTTATAGAAATATTTGTGGATAAATTATTATTTTAGATTCTTATGTTGCTAATGATAACTGCAAATTAAAACGTGCTACAACAGAAATGGAAGATTTATTAACAGGACTCATTCAAGGTATGGAATCTCGCAAGAGTAAACTTACTACTATTGTGTAACAAAGTTATTAATTATTATTAGTATTTTGGAATACCAACGTAAATATTTACAAAATAAATATCT
>NW_017100142.1:643510-659414 GCF_001263275.1 Habropoda laboriosa
ATATATGTATATACACACATGTAAAATATATAAAAAGAGTAGTATTGATAAGGAGTGCTTTTGTCTAATTTTTGACAATTTACTTATCAAAATAAACATCAAACTTTTCGAAAAAAGATATATAAATATGATTCATCATTTTCATGAATGGACTAGATTATTATTAAATGTAGTGCTTCATATGTCGGTAGTAATGTATGTTCATTTACACCATGTAGAGTATGTAATATATATAGTATTACATGTCTTTCTCAACTAACAATGTATCTGTTAAATAAGTAACTTTAAACAGTCGTGAGAAATGTGATTTCTCAGACGGTAAATTTACTGTCCAGGCCATTACACGAACATTACGATTATGCCACTCTTGTACAACATGCCTAAAATAAATAATATATATTGAAAAACATGTTATTTTTTGCAATAAATACTGCATGTAATTACTAAATGTGATGTATGTATTATAAACATCTATGTACATACGGATTTAGTGTATCCTTATGCAACAATACAGCAGACACACCCACAATATAGTATATATAATGGCAGAACATCCATTCATAAATATGATCTAATACACAAGCTGCTATATGTTTGAATGGATTGCTATATATCATTGACCCTAGGCCATCTAAACCTAAATATGATGTTCTTGAAAAATACTGTGGTCTCCATGCTAGACTTGATACAATTCGGGGTTCTTTTCTTCTAATCTGAAATTACACAATTAACATTCTTTTAACATACTTGATATTAATTATACTTGTCTATAAATTAATTTTGTATTGTTTTTTATTAAATTTTTTGTTACCATATATACAACAATGGGATTAAAACTGGATACAATTGCTCTTTGAAATAACTTTGGATACTTCTTATATGCATCTAAAATAATTTGCACAATTTCCATTCTTGTTTCTTTTATATCAATGATTACTCTTTGTTCATTAGATAGACATGTTTCTAAAACTTCGTGAAACAATGGAATTTTTTCACCTTCAATAAATTTGTCCCTATAATAAATAAATAAATGATATTTAAATGCCAGTTTTGCAATATTTTATAATAAAAAGTAATTATCAATTTACTTAAGTGGATGATTATGTGTAATATCTAATTGTTTTAATTGATCCCAGGTCATATCCTTAATAATACCAATTTTTCCAGTAATTCTATCAATTGTAGGGTCATGAAAAACTATAGGCACATTATCTTTTGTAAGAGATAAATCAAATTCAACAGCAGTACAGCCTCTTTCTTTACTCTATAAAGTATTTCACAATGAATTATTTTACTTATAAAGAATACTTATGAAAAATAAAATGTTCTTACTAAAGCAGTAAATTTTTTGTTAGTAACTACTATATTAGTATTCATATTTACATTATAAAATAATATGTAATTGCCTTTGTTATAAGGAAACCTATTATTCCAAACTAGTTAAGAAAAAACAAATGAATTTGTTATCTTTTTTTCTGGAACAATTGACTAATGTAAAAACAAAAACCATTATTATATATATAAGATTTTACATTACGAAAGGCTGTTAAGCTGTTCTCAGGGAAATCATATCCTCCACCACGATGAGCCACCACTCGCATGCAATATTGATCTCCATTACCATGATCTCTGGACATGGTATTATCTTTTTTCAATAAAAAAGGATTTACACCAAGCACTTCTTCCACAATATTTAAATTTGGTGGTGGAACTCTGGCTATCTTTAATCCAACTGTGATTATGAGAGAACCCCAAACAATCCATGGTATGCAGAAATGATAAAAAACACTTATTAAAATGCTCCAAATAACTTGTAAAAATATCCACAATAAAGCACTGTTCAAAATTAGTTCAATAATTCCATGCATCTTTTAAAGAAACTTTTAGTCTTGTTAACGTTTTTTTAAAAAAAGTGAGTTATCAACTGTACGCATACAAGGACTTCAACTATGATATTGCTGTGCAACAGTCTTTATTACTTGCACATATAATTTTGCACATTCTTGTAGTCACTCTAAACTTCTTAGTATGTAGCTATGTTTGATAACGTTTATTTGCTTTACATTATCAACATTTAACAGTAATGATAATTCAATATCTTTGTATCCCTGAAACATTAAATATTCTTTCTGATAATGCATTTGTTAAATGTAATTACATTTAAAATATTAGGAGTTGAATTTTTTAAGTTATTGTCTTACTGGATTATTAATTATTAATTGTATCGTACTTTACAATATAATTACGTCAAACACAGATGACAATTACCGAGTAGTATTTCTAAGTAATGCAAAACTTAATTTAAACTGTAGATGTCATCAGAATGTCTGATGTTAAATGTCAGTTGCACATTGAAAATTAATTATTAAAAAATATTAATGTTTTTGTATTAAAAATATATATAAACGCGCTACACAATACAAACTTGCGCATTGGCACTACTGAGGTTCATGGTACACTATTACCAATTACATCAAATTTGTGTACATGGGATACCTGAGAAAATATATTTATCGTAGCAAAATTAATTTATTATTTGTAATTTAGGACTTGTATATTTTTATTCGTAGATATTCATGAATTAAGGAAGTGAAAAGTAATATTAAATACCTAAATTCGAGGTAGTTTAATTATATTTACATAGCATTCTGTAATTATTATTTTATGTTGAAAAATAATGCATAGAAAAAGTAATAAGTATTCGTATTGCATAATTGTTCAAATATATAGATAACCGTGTAAACAAAACATTTACTGATAAAAATTAATTCAAATATTTTCAAAAATGACACATTTAAATCAAAAACAAATAATGGGAGATTCGTTAGATTTCCTAACAAAGTATTACGGTATATGTAATAAATTAAAAAAGTACGTATTTTGTCAGATATTGTTCTTTTTATAAAACAAATTTTTTTAAAGTGAATTAATTATAATTATTGATAATTTTATTTTAAACGTTTTTTAAGGAAACCAAATGTTGCTGAAGTCAGTGATCAATTTGGTAGGTTTTATGAAAATTTTATGACACATATCTCTTGTGAGATGAAAAATATACAATGTTATTATATATTTATTACAGGTGCATTGGCAATTGAATGTGAACAAAAGGAATTATGGCAATATGCAGGCTTGTGTTCATTAGATGCAGCTAAATGTCAAGGAACATTAGAAAATATTGTTTCTGAGTTAAATTTTTTAGTAAAAGCTGGAAGAGAATTTCTGTTAGGCTGCAATAAGTTGTTTTGGTCATGCTTTAGTACGATGTCATAATCAATCAGGATTGAATACCATGTCAGCTGGACTAGCATTGGAATTAGCATTAGCTTTAGATTCTACTCCAGCTGGTATTCAACAATTACGTATAGCTATTGATATTTTTCCAACTACAAAAGCTATTAGTACATTGGTGTCTTATCATATTAAACAAAGTAAGTACTTGTTTAAATAATTATAGTCAATTGTAATGATTAAATACCAAACATTTGCTTAGGTGATTATGTTTCTGCATTACAAATTCTTAATGACTTTGTTGACTTTATTGAGAGTTATATTAATGCTGGTGCAAGAGGCAATTACAATGTCATATTACACAGGTATTAAATACAATTCAAAATATAACATTATAGTATAATTAGTAATTTATACTATTGTTTAATTGCATTGTCAGGTGTGAAGTAACTAGAGTACTCCTATTACTTATACTTCAACCATCACCACAAAGGCTAGCACCTTCTTTGGCACAGGTTTTGGAGAAGTATGCATGGATAGAAGAAACTGCAAATAATGGCAAGTACTCCAATATTTTTCCTTTTAATAATTGAAGTAGTTTTGCAAACAGGTTGATAAAGAATATGTTACAGATTTTAACATGAGTGAAGATGAACTATTATTGTTGCAATCATTAGTACTAGCATGCCAGTCACATGATTATCAAGCATTGTTGGAATTAGAAGGTGAATTGTGGCCTTATTTAAATGCTGAACAAAAAGAGTTACTGCATAAATTAATTCAAGTGTTAACAGCGCAATAAATGTATATGAATAATTGACAGAAATATTAAATTTGTAAATAATTTAACGAAATCAGTTGTTATAAATCAATATAATTTTATTTTTGTAAGATCCTGAAAAATTTTTTTTCTGTATTTATTTTATCCTTAAATCTTGATGATGAAATATACTGTTGCTTAATTATGTATCATCTAAATGAATCAATCTTTTAAAAGTCGTCTGATGATGCAAGCGACAACTATGTACAAGTTCTCGTGCGTGTACCATCGTTCCCCCCGTTCTTCTCGTAAAGAAGGTAGCTGAATAAACGGACGGTGTCTGTGTGAAACGAAGAACTTGTTGCAGCAGAAAGCAAGGACTCAGGAGGATCAAAGTGTATAGTGTGCGTAATCTTTACAACGATACGTATGATGGTATTGTAGAAGAGGGGATGCCTCGCGTTCCACGAATATACTAAACTCTACTTTCCTATACCAGAAGACGACGCAAGTAGTCAAGACCAAGTCAGTGACTACGTGGACGCGTCTTTGAATCTTTCAGTATTCGCCTGACGTATACACTATTCGTAATTTTGCTCTTAAGGAGGTAATAATTTACGTTCATTTTTACTAATGTACTCGTATCTTATATCTTTCTTTTTCTTTTTCGATTTAATCATTGTATTTTCTATGTTTAAATATAATTTAAGAAATAAAGTTATTAAAGTTCCTATCATAATAATTAATATTAAAGTAAAGATAAATAAATTATTTAAAAATATTTTGTCACGTACTTTTTAAATAATTTCATATGAAGTAAAAGTTTCACTTGTAACTATCATAGAATAATGAATATTGCGTTAGCATAACTAAAAAGTGACGATTAAATTATTTAACGTTCTCCGCACGTATTCCTATTGCATAAAGTAATGTAAAAGTGTTTGTGCTTGATGTGAAAAAGGTGTCTGATGTACTTTAAGTACCGTTAAATGCACGATTCGAACTTTTAATATTTCCTTTTCTTTATATAAAGAAGACTAAATATTATCTCTTATTCTTTTTTTTAAATAATTTTTCTATATTTTTCTTGCACTTTACAAAGTATTCTGTAAATAGAATAAATTGAAGGATTAATTTAATTTCATACGCGTTCATTTAAGAAAAATATTAACCGTTTTTTTAATTTACATTAACTAAATGAATATTCGTTAAGTTATTGCTAATTATGGATGCCATAAACGTAATGATTTACCACGTGTTTTAACAACCTTGAACTCAGTTAGATGCAGGTGAATGTCCGAAACACCTGTGTACTTTACCTTGTACTAAGAACCATATTTATTATTTTCGCTCACGACCATACACCTTACTTAAATTACTTTATATAATACGTACGATTAAAACGATTTAATTCAAGTATAAACTTATTCCGATTACAATGATGGAAAACAATGCATGCATAACATAATTGGGAGAAGTTTTCATCCCTGTGTATAGTATTATAGTTCAATTTGTATCGCGTTTTAACGCGATACTTATACTTAGAACGCAAGTTTTTATGGCCTTTAATAATGTACTGAAAAAAATTTAGAAAAAGCACAAATAGTTCATATTTTTATGATTTCTTCTTGACAGAAGTATGACCAAAGATTGGAGAACTATTTTCGTAACCGGAGGGGCCGGTTACATCGGTAGCCATTGTATCCTTGAACTTTTAGAGAGTGGGTACGATGTTGTTGCAATAGATAATTTTGCTAATAGCGTAACCGAAGGCAGCGGTGAATCCGCGGCACTTAAAAGAGTGGAGCAAATAACAGGGAAAAAAGTTACCTTTTACAGCTGCGATCTCATTGACCGAGACAAACTCGAAACGGTTTTTAACAAGGTACAAAATAGAAGAAAAAATTATTTCCACAACTGTTTCACAATATTACTTGAATCATATAATGTTTTCAATTTTAGCATAAAATAGATTGTGTAATTCATTTCGCGGCAATAAAAGCAGTTGGTGAATCGATGCAAGTTCCGTTGCATTATTATCGAAATAATATAATCGGTGCTATCAATTTATTAGAGGTAAAATGTAAATGAATTTTCGTGTCGCGTTGTTTCTTATATTATAGAGATAAATAAGTTTAGCTTCTTTTTTTTTCCAAGGTAATGAAAGCCGCTGGATGTTTTCAATTAGTTTTTAGTAGTTCTTGTACAGTATACGGAGAACCAAAGGAACTCCCAATTACGGAAGAACATTCAACAGGAAATATTACAAATGTATATGGTAGAACGAAATATTTTATTGAAGAAATGCTTAAAGATATATCGAGAGCTGAAAAGGTGTGCTTTCAATATATTTATAATTGACTAAGTTTTATATTAATACAAGAAATATTTAAAAAATTCGTTCGAAATAAAATATGTACGAAGCCCGATCCTACAAAGCCATTTACAAATTTAATGCCTTATATAGCACAAGTAGCTTTAAGGCATAAGCCTGAACTTGTAATTTTTGGGGGTGATTACCCTACACAAGACGGTACAGGTATGTATAAATTTCTTTTATTTTTTTTTCTATCCAACGTTTAAAGCAACGTCCTCGAAATATTTGTTCTTTTATAGGTATACGTGATTATATTCATGTGATGGATTTAGCGGCCGGTCATGTAGCAGCTTTAAACACTTTACACAAACGACATTTAAGGCTAAAAATTTACAATTTAGGTACTGGCAAAGGTGTATCTGTACTTGAATTGATTAAAACTTTTGAGAATGTCACAGGAACAACAGTACCGTATATAATTAAAGAGAGAAGAGAGGGCGATATAGTATCTATGTATGCTAATACAGATTTAGCAGAAAAAGAATTAGGATGGAGGACCAGATACAACGTTGAACGGATGTGTAAGGCAAATAACATTTCCATTCATACTTTTACAACGAGAATAAAATTATTTTAATATTATTTTTATAGGCGAAGATTTCTGGAGATGGCAAATAATCAATCCTCATGGTTATCGGACTAAACCGGAAAATGATATTAGTGAGCGTGTAAATGGCATTTCATAATAATGTTATTTCATTGTCATAAAGCATGATTAATTTATAATAATAAAAAGACAACAATACTATAATTTGTTTTCACAATATTATAATTTATTTACAACCATATCAGTATTGCTTTGAGCTTCTTTTTCTTCTATTACTGTATATAGTGATAAATGTTGAAACTTTAACACTTCAAGACCCCAACTTGTCCAGCTAGGAAGTAAGTACCTTGCAAATATTTCTAAACATTTTGGTTCACTTGGGAGATACTCTTTCATAACTTCTATAATTTGAAGGAATATTTCATGTATCTTTGTTTATTTTTCTAACATAAATTACTACTGTTATATGATTTTTACCTGTGAGTGGTGGTTTATGAGAATGTACTGCACTTGGTACACTTATTAATAGTTTACCATCAGGAATGTTTATTTCACTTCCATTTAACACAGATCCCAGAACTAGCAGTTCATACGGTTGTTTACCAGGTGCAAAATTAAAATTACATATAGTATTTCCTGCTTGAGTAATCTAAAGTGTGATTAAAATCAAGTGTAGTTTACATCATAACTGCATATTTCAGTAGATGATAAATTTTGAATCAAATTATACACCTACTTTAATCCAATACCATTTCGCTCTGTATGTAATACCCCATGATGGGAATATATCATTAAAGATACTATGTAAATGACTTGGTGCATTGGTGCACCATATTGCAACAAGTCCAGTTGAACATAATAGTTTCCCAATTGGTATTTTGGCCAAATCTTCATTGTACATCATTTTATAGCTGTTTAACATACAAATATAAAATACAATTTGCATAATACATAAAATATTACTTAGAGCAGATTGCTTTTAAGCATGTGAAAAGTTTTAAATATAAAATATATAATTTATCAAAGTAGTCACAAATTGAAATTATTTTAAAATATATTCAACACGAATTTTTTATGGTGAAAAGTTGCATCCAAAATCTTATTTACCCATATGCTCACAAAATTGAGAACAAGAAAAACTTATACTATTATCAAAGTACTTGTTCTCATCAAACTGTTCAGAGAGCTTTCTTTTTTATTGGCTTATATTGAACCATACAAGATCACCTAGCTTCTGAATAGCTGGTTCTTTTCCTTCTTATGGACTTGTTCCACCAAGGAGGATCCAACAATACAAAATCATATTGGTTGCCTAGGTCCAGCTTTGTTGCAATGTCTCCAACATCATAGCAATAAAATCTACATTTCTGAGGGAAAACATATTTTTTGTCCTTTAATTCTGATGTGATAACTACATCTGTATCATTACAACCGTAAAAATTTTCTTCTTCGTTGCAAAATGTATCCTGATAAAATGTTTGTGATGCCAAGCGTGCTGCCTCATTATTATCAGATGATGTGTTAGTAAAAAATAATCCCTCTGCTTTTGCAAATGAAATTATTTTGCTGAATGTTTCTTGAATGTAATTTATCTAAGAAATTATTCACATTGATCATTATAATTATTCCATTTGATAATTAGCCTGTTAAATTTTTCGTTTTTGCTTACATACTTCTTTCAAATCTTCATCTGGTAAAAGCTTAGATCGTTTTCTTTTTCTACTCTTACTTTGTAACAAAATCCCTTCGTTCTGTTCGGATTGAATTATTTGATTTTGTCGTAAATACTGAGAATTTATTTCAAATAACGTTTCATTAAAGACTAGTTTACATCGTGTATCACCATTTTTTACGTTTTTATAAATATTATTAAGATACTTTAAGTGTGACACAATACATCCTTCTTCAGTGGAGAAAATTAAACTCATAATTAACACAAGTACACTACACCACGCATTACATGTAATTGTATACCTTTAATCTACTTGTTCTAATTGTGCTTCTTATTTTCTTGTGTGTATGTATTCAATACCGATGTTCGATTACGAAATACTTTAGGTTTGGGCAAACTTCATAGCATAATCGTTGTTATGGCAACGTATTGTAGATGTTAAGTTAAAGATATGGCGGCTACAGTGGAAGATTGTTAGGTTAGGATAAGTGATTATTTTGCTTGTTTTTCTTGATCTTTTGGCATCTTTTAGTATTGAACATAAATTTCAATTGTAAAATTGAGTGAATAATAGGTGAATGTGTTACGTATTGTAAAGTAAAAGAATATCTGAAAAATATAAAGATGAGAATTGCTGTGGAAGGTTGTGCTCACGGTGAATTAGATATTATTTACGAAACTATTCAAGAAATGGAAAAAGCTGATGGAAAGAAAATTGATTTACTCATTTGTTGTGGAGACTTCCAATCTACGAGAAATTTAAGTGATTTAAATTGCATGGCTGTACCTGATAAATATAAGGACATGTGTACTTTTTATAAGTGAGTTATACAATTTTTCATTATTAAAATAGGAACAGTGAAAAAGGTTAAACTTTATATACATTTCTAATGCTAATGTTTTTCACACTTTTCCTCAAGAGTTTACAAATGTTTACTTTCATAAATGTTTATACAAATCTTATAATACATTATAGATATTACTCTGGGGAAAAAGTTGCTCCTGTGTTAACAATATTTATTGGGGGAAATCATGAAGCTTCAAATTATCTTCAAGAACTACCATATGGTGGATGGGTGGCACCTAATATTTATTATTTTGGGTATGCTAGTGTAATAACAATAGGTGGTATTAGAATAGCAGGGTTATCAGGCATTTATAAAAGTCAACATTGGATGCAAGGACACTATGAAAAGCCACCGTATACTGAAAACACAATTAGGAGTGTGTATCATATTAGGAATTTAGAAGTATTTAGATTAAAGCAGGTAATGTGGTCATTTTCATTTTTTGCTCTAAACATTGTTCTTATAAAAGCAACTAAAAACTAAAAATTTCACCTTTGTTTATTATATTATTTTTCATTTTATTACAATTGTTCATTATTACATGTATTATTTGTAGCTTACTGGTAATATTGATATTTTCTTATCACATGATTGGCCATCAGGAATAACTAAATATGGTGATGAAAATGTTTTATTAAAAGGGAAACCTTTTTTCAAGTAAGCTAATAAAAGCCTTTGTAAAGATGCAATATACTTTGCAAATATGGATATTTAATTCTATAAATATTAATAAGTTTTAAAGTAGTTACAACAGTCCTACTTTTTATTACAGAAATGATATTGAGAATAACATGCTTGGTAGTCTACCCAGTATGGAACTTTTGGAACATCATTATCCAAGCTATTGGTTTTCTGCACATTTACACTGTAAATTTGCAGCTCTTGTTCCTGAAAAAGGAGGAACAAGAGTAACTAAATTTTTAGCACTAGATAAATGTCTCCCAAAAAGAAAATTTCTTCAAATACTTGAATTGGAACATAATCCAGATTTGCCATTGAAATTACATTATGATTTAGAGTGGTTAACAATATTATATTTGACAAATCATTTATTAAGTGTTAAAAGTGGAATTCATTATATGCCTGGACAATATGGTAACACTCGATGGGTATTTACACCATCTGTAGATGAAAAGGCAAAAGTTCTAAAAAAATTTAACTGTAATTTACAAATACCATTAAATTTCATACAAACTGCAAAACCCCACAATCCTGATGCTACAGATGTTTCCGTTGAACCACCACAATTGTTAATAAACAATCAAACTACACAATTTTGCAACACTTTGGGTATTGATGATCCATCTGTTTTATTGCAATTAATGAGCAACACAAAAGAATTGAAATCAAATGAATCATTGATGGAAACGTCATGTGAACAAATATCAAGTTCCCATGACATTTCTATTTCATTTGATGATGACAGTGTTTTAAATTCTACATTTGATGGAAGTTTAACTGGTGATTCATTTAATCAAACATCACCATTAAATTTATCTCCTAAAAGTAATATTGAAGAACAAGAATCAGAAATAAGTAACAGTAAAGATGTAGATGGAAGTCTTAATAATTTATCATCAGCAGTAAATTTTGACTGCACAGATGATAGTGAGTGATATATGATTATTTGATTAGAATTTATACATCATTCTTTTACCTATGCAATAAATACAGTATTTGTGTTTCAGGTAATAAGCATTTCATACAAATTGAACCAAATTGTAAGAAGTTTAAGCGACGAAATTATTCTATATATTCAAATACACTTTAACTACAGTAAAATATTTTATTCAGCAATTAAATTTGGAATATTTTATTTTCAACTAACATAATATTGTACATAAAGAATTTTAATGAATTATGTGATAAAAATATGTACATAAAAGTAATACATATTTTATTATCTTTTGTAAAAAAATCATTTTTCATTGGTATAAAAAAATATCAAAAATATTATTGTACGTTAATTATATTAACTTTTTTATTTAATAAATGCACTTAATTTATTGCTTCCTTTTGTTACTATTACGTTTCCCTTGACTCCTTTGACGTTTGGTAGCATTGTTGTAAATAGTAAAGAGTGCCTTAGCAACACATACTCAAAATAATTATTATCGGGGCTTGAAAACATCGCCACAGGCTTCAAACTTTCAATCGAATGGTATTTTAACGGAAGGAATATTAGTAATCACGTAGCTTTTGATTGGAAGAGTTTCATTTTGGATTATAAAAAAGTCCAGAGGGATTGTTCTGCTTAGTCTGCCGTTAGCGTTCCAAGAGCAAGGCTGTATCGCCGAAAGCATCGTCAGAAATGAAGTATTATTAGGTTAGTTGATTTTTTAAATAGAAATTCCTTGAATTTTTCCCGTTTAATGATACTTATTGTAAATTACAGCATAATTGCATGTAGTAAGCAGTTTAAAATCGATATCTATAATAAATTTTTAATTGCATCAACATTACTGATAGTGTAGATAGTAAAATAAAGTTTCAGATTTATTTTCAGGTACTTTAATTATAGAATAATTGTGTTTCTTGTTAAATAACAATCTACGTGGTTGTTTATAATTATTAGAAGTCTTAAATAAAATTATTGTATACTTTAACTTAATAAAATAGTTAAATATACTACTTTTACATTGAATTAACCACTGCATTCAGTAGATTAATCAGAAATTGTTTGTGACTTCTATTAAAAATTAGAAAAATTAATATTCTTTTCATATGAATTACAAATGGACTTTCCAGGACACCACAAAAATCAAGGAAATGACTTCAACATCTAAAAAAATGAAGAAATGCAGTTATTTATGAAAAAATCAATTATTTACTGTAAGATAACTGTACATAATGTATTTTACAAAAGGTTATAATGTACCTGTATTGTTTTACAGCATTTTACAGTCAATTTATTTTTCCCTTTCACGCGACATCCAGTTCCTACTGCAAAAAACTCATTGTTCAAACAGTATTCCATTGCAAAATTAAACAAACTAAGTCCGGAAAACCTGTCAGGAACGCATAAAAATAGAATAAATAAAAAAAATCTCGAAATTCGAACGATAGCACTAGAGAAATGAGTAAGACCGGGAAAAGAGTACCGGTAGACAAGGATAGTACGAGAGTAATGAGTTAGACAAGGAAAGGAATAGATTTAAACAAGGACAGAAAATTTGAAATCTGAAACTAACGCCATCTCGCGTCTGGTGACGCGAACTACGATTTTTTAATAGGAAAACAGAATATATACAGAGGTATTAGACAAGGAAAGCACTAGTGTGCGAGAAGGACAGAGAGAAAACGCTTTCTATTGGCTGGTGGACCGGCATACTCCGCCACCCACGGACTAATCAAGTCGGTCAGGGAAAAATCATTAATAACTCGATAATTACGACGATTCTGTGAACTTTTAGAATTGAAGAATGTAGTGTGGACTTTTAGCTACTTTCACATATAGTTTTTAATGTAATAGACCCTTTCAATAATAAGTTATTAACAATTATAGTACGTGATGTCGGAACGATAGTGCATACCGTTAAGTATCTTTACAGTTTTTCAATAATTTCATAGCTTTCTGCTAAATTCTCATGCAACTAACTATATGCATCTGAAGGGTAACTTCCTTAGCTACATTCTCATATAATTTTTATTAACATATTCCGTTCAGTTCAAGAGTTATTAAATATTATATGTGAGTATTCCCTTTACATCGAACTCGTGTATAGTCAACTGTCATAAACAATTGCTAATAACTA
Organism: Habropoda laboriosa; assembly: GCF_001263275.1. Taxonomy (NCBI): domain Eukaryota; kingdom Metazoa; phylum Arthropoda; class Insecta; order Hymenoptera; family Apidae; genus Habropoda; species Habropoda laboriosa. The sequence goes on from NW_017100142.1 coordinate 656,701, forward strand.
ATAAAACACACCACTTATGATTACCAAACTAATTGAAGAATATAGATAAAAGCCCGTTCCACATTCTGCATGTTTTAAAGTGCGTAATTAGTCACGCATTTCTATGGAAATGACGAAAATGTGTTACGTTTGAATGCGACGCGTGTAATACTCGCTCGAAGAATTTGAAATAACTATGAAACCACAAAGGCTATGTTAATAAAAATTAGGTGAGAATATAGCTAAAGGAGTTACCTTTCAGACGCGTATAGTTAGTTACAGGAGAATTTAGTAGAATGCTACGAAATTATTGAGAAACCGTGAAGGTACTTGACGGTACGCGGTATCGTTCCCGACATCACGTACTATAATTGCTAATAACTAATTATCGAAGGGGTCTAGTGCACTAAAAACTATTTGGGAAAGTAGCTAAAGATCCACGCTACATTCTTCAATCCTAGAAGTTCACAAAATCATCGTAATTATTGAATTATTAATGATTTTTCCCCGACCGACTTGATACAGCGCGTGGGACGTGAAGCTGAGCGGCCAGCGGACCAATAGGAAACGTTCTCTCTCTGTCCTTCTCGCACACTAGTGCTTTCCTTGTCTAATACCTCTGTTCACATTCTGTGTTCCTATTAAAAAATCGTAGTTCCGTCACCAAACGCGAGAAGACTCAGTTTGAAATTTTCTGTCCTTGTCTATCCCTATTGCTTTCCTTAGTTGCCTTGTTTCTCTTCGTTATTGCTATCCTCGTCATCCCTATTATATTTCATTATTACTTCTAATCAATTTTTAATTGCTTTAACATTATTAATAATGTAGATAGTAAAATACAGTTTCTGGTTTATTTTCAAGTACTCTAATTAGTGTTTAATGTTAGACAACAATTTAGACGGTAGTTTATAATTATTAAAGGTATTAAATAAACTTGTTGTATGATTTAACTTAATAAAACAACTTAATTTATTAATATCGCATTCAATTAACGCATGCATACAGTAGATTAGTTAGAAATTCTTTCTAACTTTCATTGAAAATTAGATAAATTAATTACAAATGGACCTTCCAGGACACTACAGAAATCAAGCAAAGGACTCCAATATAAAAAAAAAAATTATTTATTGTAAAGTAACTGCAAAATATCTATTTGACACAAACTTACAATATACTAGTATTGTTTTACAGCAATTTACAGTCTATTCATTTCTCCCAAACACACTACATCCATTTCCTTTTGCGAAAGACTCGTTCTTTAAATAATATTCCATTACAAAATTAAATAAACCAAATCCAGATATCGTTAGGAACGCATAATAATCAAGGAAATCCCGGAATTCGAGCAATAACCTTCGAAAATTGCGCGGAAATAGCGTCGAGAATGTAGACTATTTGTATCTAATGTTACAAATGTTGAGGTTAGGAAATTGTATACTTTACGACGAGATAACATCAATGATTAAACGGGCAAATTCGGAGCGCTTATTTTCTTAGAAATAATTAAGAAATAAGCAAATTAATTGATTATTATTAACATAAAATGGATAAATTAACAATTATTTCTGGAACATTGTTTTTGGCTGCAGATGTATTTGCGATTGTCAGTCTTGCGATGCCCGATTGGATTATTACCGATGTCGGTGGTGAGTGTTATAAATTTTTCTTTCCTTCAGTTTTGCAATTATTTTATGATTCTAGTTATACAATAAATTTTTGTTGTTATGTGCTTGAATATATGTATATTCACGTATACATATGCTACTCCCACATAAACTGTTTACGAAATTATAATGCATGTGAAGCATTATGATTATTACTTGGTTCTTTTTAAACGGTCTGTTCTTTCTTTATTTTTCAGGAGATACAAGATTAGGGCTAATGTGGTCATGTATGACCTTATACAATAGACCCCAAGTGTGTTACAGTCCAGATTTACAACCAGAATGGTTTATGGCTCTTGTTTGTATTTTTGTCGGTTGTATTTTAATAACAGCTACTATAATATTATTAGCTAGTTCTCATTGGGATCGTAACGTTATTCCTTATGCAAGATGGGTAGGATTTACAGCTAGTAAATATATTTAACAATTTTAATTACTCTTTAAGCCTTTCGCGACGACAGAGCTAGCCGTAAATATTTATTATGCGGCGAACAGAGACCACATCGAATTGGCGCATAGTTTGCTTTTTTATTATAAAAGATAAATAACTACTGTTGTTAAACAGAGTTGGACGCTTATTAACTGTTTGGTCACAGAAGAGATTATTACGTAGGATCAGTCTCGCGACCGGTTACCGTAGTGACCATTCGTCGCGAAGGGTTTAATAACTAAAGCTTTAGATAAATTTACAATTACAAATATTATTTTAGTGGTGCTGTTTTGTTTAGCAGCTGTCATATTCCCAATGGGTTTCCATATTGATGAGATTGGTGGACAACCATATCAATTACCAAATTCACACCAAGTTGGTATTTCTTATATTCTTTTTGTTTTAGCTTTATGGATCACAGTAATTTCAGAATTATTTGCTGGCAAAGTTTGTCTCCCACATTTTTAGCATCTTCTACTTCCTAAATGTATGTTATATTGTATTATCTTGATATTACTAGTAGGAATTATATGTATTAAAGCATATGAAACCTTCGAAGTATATGAAAGATTTTGGTATACCAAAACTGTTAAGTATTAAAATCATAATGGGAGTCACTGTCACATAAATGTATTACTAAT
>NW_017100142.1:659696-662661 GCF_001263275.1 Habropoda laboriosa
TCTACATTATCTGGCAAATACAATGTAAATAAAATGTTTTGCAATGGGATTCTATAACTTTGCTGCTTCATCAAATTATCATACTCATATACAGATATTAATCAATTTAAAGTACAAGCAATTAAAAAAGATGTAATAAAAAAACAAACAAACAAAAAAAAAAACAGGAAAGTTACAAAATCAGATTTGCATTGACCCAGAGCAAAACAAAATAGTTTAACATTCCATCCATATAATAAACCAATTTAGTAAACATTAGTTGCATACTTTTAATCCATTTCGGTAATAAGTATCTTAAAATAATTTAAGCATGTTGTTAATAATGAAGAAAACAATACGATAAATCACTTCTAAATCAAAGTCTACATTCTTTAAATTAGTGCATCCATTAAATTTGTAACAAAAAATAAAAAACATAGCTTTACATGTGTTACATGTATAAAATAAGAATAGATGAATATGTTTTTCTTTTTTTTTCTTTTTAAAGAATTGTAATTAAAGACACAAGTTTGACACATACAAGGTAGTTTTGTACACAAATTTTATGTATATACAATCTTCCTCACTAGTAATGTTAGTATTCCATCTTACCAATTATTTCCTTAGTTTGAAAGCTATATTTTCAGTTTTCTTTTAAATATTTATTTTACATATACAATGCAAATATTAAGGAAATCACGAAATATATATTTCGACTAGGTTTTCAATTATTTTTTTACAATGAAATATAGTTATTAGATTAGTAGATAGTAAAATAAAGAAATTATTGGTAAGTCGGAATACATATGTATAAGGGCGTAGGAAGGTTATATACAAAAATAACTTAAGGCATAAGACGTATCTTCTTTTTAGATATATATAAAATTTGCATTTCATAGAAATTTTGTCATTAAAGTAGAAAAACTTTTCCCTATTTGTGTTTCTTTTTCTACAAGATTATCATATATATACCATTTTCTCATACGTTGTATACTCGTAATCAGAATAAGAAAGATATGTACAAGAGATCTCGACATTTAATATTTCGATAAAATGTAACGTGTAAGCATTTATTAACTTCAACAGAACTATGAATGCTAAAATCAAAACTCTTATTTAACTTCAACTTTAACTATTTTTTATTTCGCGTACCAAGAAAACTATGCATAAAACTCGTAACAACAATCTTAGTACAAATATTCGATGGAAGTGCAGCATGTTAAAAGGAAATACATTTCTATTTTTTTTGTTTTTATGATATTGGTTAATCAACATTCTCTGTATTTAGATACAAATATCAACAAGAACCACAAAATTGTAAAAGCTATCCTCTCAAATTACCTTTTTAGACTCAGAATATAGTTTCATCTATAATGCTTAATTAATACTTTTCATTTTAACGTGCTTTAGCGCTATTCGACTGATTATTTCCGATAGTGTCGCATCTTCGGTAATATAATAAATATGGAACTCTGGGAGGAGTGGGTTTTAATACATTACTTTCAGAAACACCTTTTAACGAACTATCATCATACCTGACCCAACCACCGTATCCAACATGGAAAGCATCTGTGACATAATGACCCTTTGTTGCCTCTTTCCCATCATGATAAGTAACTGCAAACAATTTATAATGTTTTTGTTTTGGATTTAGTTTCTTTACAGCATTTGGCGACAGGAATTCTGTAACAAATAAGTTGAACGTTTTGATATTTTTACTTCTAGAAGTAAGACACTTAAAATGTTATCGATAATAATACAGTCGAAATTTCTACTCACTGCTATCTAATTTTAAATCAACCGGAAATTCTACACTTTTTACGATCTTTGAGCAAGCGTCAAGTTTGTAGTCAAACCATTTTAGATGTAATATAAGAATTACAGGTAATTCTTCTAGTGTAACTTGCTTCCAAGCTTCTATTTGCTGTTTCGTTTTACTACACGTCATTCCTTCCAACTGGTCTTTGCCGACAAGAATTTCAAGCGCACCTTTCACGGATTCTGCTTTCTGAAAATAAAACGTTTTATTAATGTTACTACTTTGCTGTCATATCACGGTGGTTCCCTTAAAAAATTAGTACTTCTATGTCAAGTTGTAATGTAAAGAATGGTTGGACGTTATCTGTTGGTTGTTCTCCTGCTCGTGATACTCTAGACCTTAATTGTCCTCGAAATATATCAGATAATGGTGTTCTTCCAAATTCGGTGCACCGTGTAATAGATCCTTTATTCTTTGGACCCATAACCTTATAATACGAACATTAATGTTAATATTTTTTTCCTCAAATTAAATATTATATGACTTAACAGCACGTTGTATTTACCTTCCATTCTTCTTCTCCACTATTATAATTTACATTATTTTCAATATTACTCGTTACATTTTGGTCATTATTTATTAATTTAATAAGCTGAAATAAATAACGATGTGATTTAGATTGGTGTCATTAAGATTGACATAAAAACGAATGTTATTACGATCATACTTCAAGCATTTCATCATTGATACCGTTGAGAAGGCACGAGAGGAATTCTTCTGCATCTTCTTGCCGCCCTTCTACAGAAAAAACACCGGCAGCTGAAGTATTTTTTAACATTGTATATACATAAGAAGGTTCAAAGGCCACTCCACTTTGTATATCTACTACTGTATCTTCCCCTCGTTTGTTTGCTCTATCTTTTCTAGCTAGTCGTGCACCATCGGACAAAGGTGTAAATTCGTGTACAAATTTGATCCTACATGAAAAATAAGTGTATATTTATTCGAAATACAAGGAGAATATGTTACAATATGTCACAATTATAATAGAAATTTTGACTTTACTTACATATTATCAATGAGTGGAGTGGAAGACATTTTACTGGGATTTTTAGAATGTGGTAGGGCCATTAATAGATTGTAAAAAGGTGGACAAGCAAGTAAAGCTTGCAATATACTATTAATATAACAATAATTACTACGATTTGTTAATCCTCTGGGTAATAA
>NW_017100142.1:662918-667318 GCF_001263275.1 Habropoda laboriosa
GGTAATAAACTTACAGTTTGTTTATCCATATGATAATTTAATAAAAATTCTGAAAAAAATATATTAAGTAAAAAAAATCCATTTTTAAGCCTTGTTCAAATAATACTTACCACCCATTCTGTAGGCAATGGGATCATTATAACGACTTTGCAGTGGTTCTGCTTGAGGATTTTTGTTCTCCGTTACAAGACTTGGTGAATTGGATAAGATATTTTCATTAGTAAAAATTGTTGTACCGCTACGCTGATCTTTTTCGGTGGCTAGTGACTGAATTTTTGGAGTCATATTACTCTCTGTGGTTGGTAAAGGATTAATGCGTGCTGTTGGTTTATAATTTGATGGAGTTGATTGCGTTTCTGCACTTCCTTTTTTCAAAATACTAGCCCAAGACATGCTAGATAAAGCTGGTGATGACATAACGGGTACGTTTATCGGAGCACTTGCTGTAATAGAATTATTTGGTGTTTTAATAACCACATCATCTTGTATATTTTTCGTAGCAATATCTTCTTTTTGTGGTTCGTTTTCATTTTTAGAAACCGGTTTTGATAATGTTTTAACAACAGTGGTTTTAATACTAGAAACAGTTTCATTTTTGTATTCTTTATCAGTTTCTCCATTTTGTTTTACTTCAATACTACTATTAATATTAACGCATGGTACGTCATTCTTTTCAGCTCCGTTACAATTTTCATTTACAGTAGATACAATATTGTGCTCTATTTTAACATTAACAGGGGGTACTTTCCCGTTTGTATTTGAATTCTTTCTATTGGCAGCATTTTCGTCCACATTATCAGTGCATTGTTCTACTTTACTGTTATTTACAGTTATTACTGTGGTGACTATGTTTGTTTGTGAAGGATTGTCCTCCTCGTTAACTTGATGGAAAGGCTGCTTAACGGGCGTATAAACGTTTTGCACGCGCTTTTCGTGCGACTTGGTAGTTTGTTGTACTTTTGTACATTCTTGAGTAGGCTGAGAAAGCATAGGTGCTGCTTGTCGAACACATCTTATATTTCCTGATGGATGATGATACGGAGGATATCCATAAGCAGGTTGTGCATGAGGGTGTGTGCTTGTATGTGTATGAATATTTGGTGGATATATAGCTAGTGGAGAATAATGAACATGGCCGGAGAACTGTTGCTGTTGTGTTTGATCTGGGTACATAACTACAAAAGATAATGGTGGATGAAATTGTCCTTGCTCTCCCATATATCCTGGTTGCATTTCATTCGGTGGGTTCATTCCACGGTTGAAGTTATCTCTTCTTATTCCTCTACCTCGATTATTTCTTCTATTATTTTCTCTGTTGCAACTAACATCATGAATTTCACCACCAAGATTATATCCAGGATGGGAGTAAGTTATTGCGGGCATGAATGGCTGTATATGGGCATCTGTTGGAACAGGATAAATAGGTGGTCCCTGCCAATCACTACACATTATTTGTTGTGTATATGAAGGTGGTGGTGGCATTGCTAAATGAAAATTGAAGTTAAAAAAATATAGCTAGCCAATTACTTTTCAATAAATGCATCATGTCTATTTAAAATAATTACCATTGTGATACCATTGATTATGAAGTTGTGGAATTTCTGTTATTGAAGGAGTGACTTCAGTATTAGTTTCAACTGTATCCCATGGTAATGTTAAAGTATCATTAGCCACATTGGACTTTAAAATGCCTATTAAATGATTCTTATCACTGTCATTTAAATCATGTAAATCCAAAAATTGAAAATCAAGCTGTAAGAAAATAAAATGCTAGTTAGAATTTAATATAAAAAATTTAATATATTCTGTATGATAAAACACACACAATAATTTTCACAAGCAATTCTAGGTCAATCAATAAACAATCATCCCTTTTAGCTGATAACTGTTGTCTTTTTTTCACTGAAAAATTATCTAAATATAGATTACTATGGTTTCTATGAATTTTTAACGATTTATCGTAAACGTATGCGAGGAAAATTGTTAGAAAAATGTAACTAACTAAAATTAATACAACATATAGAATAACTGACAATCTAATCGAATAACGAATGCATTTTTTTAATATAATTACAGGACATGTAATATTATCCTTATTTAAATGAAACATCTTATTGATTATGTTCGTTCTATGATCAATAATAGTTTCAATTTTACCATGCAACCATAAGACTAACCTCAAATCCCATAACAATGAAAGAACCGTTCAGAATAATTGTAATTCTGCATGTCGCAACTAATAAAGATTATTATAGATATATCATACCTCATTTCGAACATCCATGGTTAAATCTATACGCCGTACAGAACATTAAAAATAATACCAGCAGAGAAACATGAGGCTCCGGTGATTTGTGTCGGCAATAAAAAGGATCGACGATGATATTACTAATTTTGTTTTTTATTTACGCAGAAGATATATAAAAATTGTACTTAATTATAAAAACACAATATCTGTATTATTTTTATGCAACAATAAAACAGGAAAAGAGAGTACAAACTATTAACAAATTATACAATATGAACGATTATATTTCGGCAGTTGTATAGTTGAAATGGGCTAAGCACGTTGCTTCACTGCTGTTTCTTCTGTTCGCAAGATTGGCGTCGCTACCATCATTGCTAGTACCTTGCAGGGATATTCATTGAAACTGACTTTCCCGCTCTCTTATTCCCTCCCTTTTTATATTGGTCAACGTGCGAAATTAGAACATGTAGTCACATTGAAAATGCGCATTAATCCACGAATAGAATTGTCGTCGTTTTATTTGAATTTGTTTCAATCTTGCAGCTATTACTCCTTACCGTATCGTAATTGGTAAAAAATTGATGCAAAACATACGTCGAGTATGTTCTAAAAGATAATTTATTTTTTCTAAGCATGTATGATATTTGAAATAACATTTCCTGTTTGGAGGATGGAGTAAAGAAGCAATAAAATACGTTGCGATGTTCGTAAGGAAGCTAGCTTAGTCGGTTTTTTGTTTTGAGAACAGTGAATTTCAGGGGAATAGCCGAGAACACGGGGCCGGTACTTTTAGTAGATCGTACCCTGGTAGATGTAAAGCTACCGATACGAAACTCTGCAGCTGGAAGTCTTGCTTCTAATCTTTCAACGCATGCATTATGTATCGACTGATTCGATATACCATCTATTTGACCGTATTCTTACAGTGGAACGATTATAGTTTTCTTTCATGCTAATTCGTCGATAACGTTAGTAGAACAATCACCAAGTTGTAGAACGAAAAGATTTTTTTTATGGGGAAAAAAATGGCGGCATGAGAAAATGTTGTGGCACTTCTTTATCGACCGAATTCAGTTGCCCCTGTAGATTGTCAATTCAGCTTACCTAGATATCCGTATGGTGGCCATAGCTTCGGATGGCGGTATTTTTTAATTAGATTGATAGAAATTGATTGTAAATATTTTTTTAAACAGTATTTAATCTTCAATTAATCGCTAATAATTAATAGACAACTTAATCGACAATTGTTCGATAAGAAAAAGGATCTGTTTTCAATGTTTTTAAGCAAGACGATCGTTTTTAAGTTCGAACAATTATTTTTCTATCGTTTATCGTAGAGAACGAGGTTTCGTTTAATAAAATTGCAAATTTTCAAGAGGATAAGACGATCCGAAGATCGTATCTGAATAAGAGAACCGATAAGATTCGAACCAAGTCCATTCACTTCTTCGATTGTCCATACACATAATTTACCTCGATGGCCTACATGCGAAAACCCTTTTATGCGTCATTTACGGTATTTATATTATGCACCATTAGTCGCACACGACCTTACCTTTAGTTTATACTCTGTCGCCACAAGGTGCGAGTAAAAAATAGCAACATTTTTTTTATTGCCCGATCGTATCAACAGCTCGTGGCACGCACTGAAGATTGCGTTATAAAATAACATGCTCGCGAAAGAATGGTTTACTCTAAGAAAATGATATATATATATATATTTTCACGGATACAACATGGTGCAAGCTTCGAGTTAACACTCGCGCAGATCCTTTGATTTTACGATTACACATACCAGTCACCTTTTATTTTCTCTTTTTTTTTTTCTTTTCTCGCTTGCATTTTAATATGTAGTTACAGGTCGTAGTGCTCGTCAGGGGAAACTATACGAAGCAGCAGGGTGTACTTTATCGTCCACTATCCACGGTGATACAAGACAAGAGGAAGTTGCCAGTTTTACGGGTGAAACGCGTTTAAGACCGCGTTGAATGACAAATAAATATGCTAATGGGTATTCGGGGAACTTGAAATGCCGCGCATCTTAGCTTTTGCACCGCGTCGAAAGAAGGAAGAAAGTTTAAGTTAAGTTGCCTCGGTATATACCTCCGCGGCTCTGTGCCTCGATGGAAGTGCCACGAATGGCCACGAAGTA
>NW_017100142.1:667396-668823 GCF_001263275.1 Habropoda laboriosa
GAACGAGAGTTCTCTTAAATAATAGAAAATTCAGAGGAAGTTGATAAGCCAGGGCGCGTTCAAACTTTTCACTCGCCGTCTTCCATTTCTTATTATAATGAATGCATATCGGCTTAGCCGAAGCTGGAAAGCTACGACTACAAGAACCCTTTTCCACTTTTTGCGGCCTCTGCTCGTTGCCTCCTGCCTTGTAATACCGTTCATTTAAATACCACTACCATGTATCGCAAGCTACATGTTTTCATTTGAAAATCTATCGAGGAAACAAGTGGAGTTCCTTTCGTTATTCTTCCTCGTTTCCTTCGGGAAAGTCAGTGCAATCCTTGGAGAGTTTAATTCGAAATGTCAGTGGCAGATTGCGTTCGTCGAACCACATGTTGCCACTCGACATCCCACGGAATCGTGCTCACATCCACGCATACGAGGAACAACCCGTCGAATATTTTGCCTATTATTATTACCGTGCGACGGCTGCACGCCTGTCGGCCAGAACGCGTCCACCATTTTCATTCGGAATCGATCGTGCGAAATTTTCCACGAAACCGTTCAAATATATTCGCAATCTGGTGTAAGCTCCGATGGTCTCGCGACAGAAAATTCGAAAACCCCCGAAAAGTTTGCTCGGCAAAACCTAACACGGGGTCGGTTTTATTAAGAGCAGAGGTGCGAGGCGGTACAATGCACGGAGACAAATGGCCTGGCCGACGTTCTAAATCATCGTGAAAAAGTTAGTAATTTAATAAGCAATTTCATGGAAATTGCTGGATCGTTAGGGTAACGACTTTCCCGATAAAATTTCCTGGATATTCTTGTGTCGTAAACGCGTTTCAGATCGTTACTATTTTTCTCCTCTCTTCTACCTCGTTACGATACGATACGATACACGGTTATTCGTGGAACGTTTCAAAGACGATACATCCCGGATAAAATATTCGCGAACGAGGAGGGTGAACGTAGTAAGTCGGTTGACAGGGATCGTTTTAAGCGAAGGGACACGTCTTTGAGGTGAGATGCTCGTTGATCCTTCGTTGATTCCGCTTTTTATCCCGTCGAATCGATCATCACATATTACCACGCGTGTGTCTATAAGGGAATTCGCGTGACGTGTATCGTCGTAGACGAGATCGGAATATTCCGCTTAAACGGGGGATAAAATAGCTTTCAGCTGCGTAACATTACACGATTTTCACGGATTTACCACGATAAATAAGAACGAAGATCATTTTTTATCTTTAACTCGGTAAAGAAACCGAAAGTTCCGTGGCATTTCCTGTAAAACTATCCAAACCTACAATACGATCACTCATCGAGCATATTTTATTATTCAGATGACGGAAGGAGTTGGCGATGCTGCTGCGGCGGCAGTGCAGAAGGTTCGAAAAGCTCCGAAAACGTCACACGCCTGTAAGTAGGTATTTTACGGGGGC
>NW_017100142.1:668858-677389 GCF_001263275.1 Habropoda laboriosa
AGCGTATGGTTAAACGGGTGGATATGCGGAGGACAGCGTGCCTCTTTGCGCAACCCCGAAAGCAATATATCGATGTTTAGCAACCAATAAACGGATCCCTCAAAGAGGGCTTTTACCGTAAAACGCCGGTGCTTCGACGTCTCGTTCCTTCCATAGATGTGCACCGACACATCCTCCGTTTCCAACTGTACCGGTGTACGTTAACGGTGGCAACCGAAGCACGCCGCTTTTATGGCTCAAAGTAAACGCATTTATAGAGCCATTTTGCCACCATCGCGTCGCGTCGGCGTAACCTCGCCAGCGACCATTTAACGCTGCTTTTATGATAATCTTATCAATAGCCCGACCACCCTCTTTCCTTCTCGCGATCACCTGTCTCTATTTACCTATTATTTACGACATACGTCTATCATTCACTTGTCCAGCGAACCTCTCTCACCGTTTTCACTAAAAACACCACGCTTTTTCGCCCGCCACGGATGATATTATAACCGTATCGATAAACTCCATTCGAAAACAATTTCTGCGTCGTTTGATAAGCGGTTAAGCAGCGCTATCTTTGCGCAAAACATGTTTTTTCCTAGCGTAGGTATTCCCTTGAAAGTAGTGGAAACAACTTGAGCGGTGGTGATTAGCCTCTTTTTATCTTTCCGCGGTATAAGAGGGCTACGAGCATAAGAAATTCCGTTGTATAGCCTGTGTAGGACATCTCGGTGTCAGGAGGTCCGTGTTTTTTTTACGCCTGTATAATAAAATTTCGTATACCGGCTGGAGCAGGCGAGGGAGAAAGAATCAAGTAGCTCTGGCTGACACGGGGGCCAGGGATCCTTAAAGGCGCTCTTATATCGTTCCCGGTGTCACTCGCAGCTTCTTCATAATTCTTTCTACAGTCTACATCCGTAGGTATTATAAATACGCGAACGGATCATTGGCAACACGGTAGCTCGTATGTACGTGCGCGAAACGCGTAGGAGCGCTCGCAAACACACATACACGTGCATAGAGGATCCAGGAGGGAGACCATTGTACGAATCAGCTTCCTGGAGGGACAGAACGACAAGAAAGAAGAAAGGCGGTGGTCCGGAAGGGGTGGTAGAAGAGGTTGAGAGTAAGTAGAGGGATGACGAGGATGGTAACGGGAGAAAGAAGCCGGAACGAAGGAAAATGGGGGGGTTTGTTGGTGAAACTCTGCTAGAAGCTTGCTGACCAGTGGGCAGTGGTCTTGACGTATGTGCGTACTAGCGGTGGAAAAGGCAGCTTGCACGGTGCAGCGTTCGTAGGTTCGCCCACACCCAGGATTTCGGGGGAGAATCCTTGAAAACCGGAGACCAGAACGCGATTGGTCGGAGAGAAAGCTCCGTCTGAGCTCGGCCAATCGGGTGCCGAGCTGATAACGGCGGCGGTTCTTCTCTTCGTTCCGCCTCCTCAAGACGGAGCCAGCTTTTGGCACGCTATATCAAGTCGGTATACTATATCGGACGACCTATATCGTCCACTTGTACGGGCTCCTTCTATATGGATCGACCATCTTCTTTTCTCTGCTCGAGAAATTTCCTCCCGTCTGGATCGAGTCACCCTCGAGGTCGTTTGCTACAGCTCTCTCTTCCTTATACCGTCATTTCCAACTTCTTTTCTCTTCTTTCTCCTTTTTCCTTCTTTCTTCTTCTTCCTCCGTGGTCGAATTGTTTTTCGTTCTTGGCTAGTTTCTCGAGTTTACACGCGTACGAGGAAACCCGTTGTTCGAATTAGGAAATTTACGACGTGGCGATCTAATCGAGTAATTCCAACGTTCGAGGAACGTGACAGAATAATAAATGGGAGGAAAAACGAGGGAACTAATGTTCTTAGATTATATAGGTATAGGTGTTACTTTTATCGTAAACATCCTCGTCAACATGATACTTTATACGGAGCTAGTTAACCGCGTCGTTAAAATACACCTAAGTATGTAGAGGTATTGTATCGCGCGCTTCATACTTTTTCCCCATTATTGTTATAAAGCGGGAAACGTCAACGATAATTGTTTATTAGCATCGCTCGTTACTTGCTTCAACCGGCCGATAAGCTAATAATTATCGTCTCAATGTTCAACTGTACGTATACAACACGTTCAGAAAACGAGTATACTCGCTCACGTTCATTTGCTCTGCACGAGTTACACGGATTTTCCGTCACGGATGCGGGATCAGCGATTAAATGTTGTATCTCGAGATTAAAGTGACAGTAATATCTGGTTGATACTAATGTACGGTAGTTACACCAGTTTGTTACATTGCAAAGATGTATAACCCATTAGTAAAGAGAGAAACGTCTACTATGCGAGGTATTAATTCCTAACGTTATCAACATGAGGGTAAATTAATAGGTTTACCGAGAAAAATGATATTATTACATCGTGAGAGACCTATTAAGACGAGCGCAATTAAAGTTGAGCACGATTAACGCTACTCGTATCGGAAACATCTTGAATACGCGATTGATTCTTAATTGGCAGCGATAGGAGAGGGAGGGAAAGAAATAAAATCGCGACGATTGAAGAGGTTCGCGATTAAGGTTGCCTGGTTATCAGCGCGTTCGATCGCAGGTGGTATCGTTGTTGTCGGTAACATCTTGGTTCGCGTGCAGGTTCCGCTCGAGGTTGTTCCGTCCTCTTTTCTAGAAGAAGAAGGTGGCCGCGAGTCGGTGGCCCCGTAAGTGGCGTAATGGGACTGCCCCTTCGGTTGACAAGATAAAGGGTGACGATAAGACACGGTTTCCCTGCGAAGGGACCTCGAGGACGGAGGGTGCGTGACCGTAGTGTGGCCGCGTGACGCGTGTAATAACCGTAGCGCGGCTTCTTGCACGCACCCCATGCCCGCAAAACTAAGTGTACATTTACGTCCCTATACTTGGCTGCGTGCACCTTGGTTACACGACAGGTGCCCATTGCCGAGGATTCTTGAGGAACCGTGGCTGAAACAGGGTAGAGGAGAACGTACTTTCTTTGATGTCGAGGCGATTCGCGCGGCCTTTTCCGACCTCCACGCCTTCTTTTCTAGATTGTTCTTTCGCTTTATCAGCGTACATTCGGTCCGACCGTCGACCGTCGACCACAAACAGTTTATGGGGGAACGTTAAAAGTTTATGCTCGAGCTCAACTAGCCAACGCGGTGCACCGAGGCGAACTTCTACTCGAAATAATCGCAAGATTCGAAGGAAAAGCGTGGTTCGGATAATTAGACAGGCACGGTGGGTGGTGGTTAGGGGCGCCATTAGTACGCTCTCGAGGCGGAAGTACGGTTCGTGTTGCACAAGAAGCAGCACAATGACGCGTTTCGCAGCGGATGGTGAACGGAACATGTTGAAACGAGATCACGGATCATTTGAGCCCAAAACCTGAATCCACCGAAACGTAAATCGCATGGATATTTTACGGCATCGCCGGCCAGATTACAGGCACAATTAGCATCAGACTACATAATTAATAACTCGATTAATGCGTCGAGGCGGAACGTTTGGTCCATTGCTTGTGCTCGTCAACTATGCTCCGTCCGATGGTTCGTTTGTCCCGGTCACGATTCGTGATCTCCTATTTACGCCGTTACGTCGTAATCGATTATCCTCGTATAATAACGACATCGATCGCTTATGCTTACCGTTTGTCCCGGTATACGCTCTCTCACGGATCACTTGCGGTTATGTGTGTTTAGGCCTGTCGCCGCGGGCCAAAACTCATTAGCGGGTCATTCCATATTCCAGGAGGGAAGTCAGACCGGGTCCGTGAACGGTTCCACGTTAATTCCGGTCCATTGTCGCCAGTCGAAAATCTGCCTGACCAGTTACCCTCTGTTACATCAGTCTAATCAGCTAATTGCGAAACCTCTAAGCCCTGCTGCACACGTGCCGCTCTCTCTCTCTACCTCTGCGTTAGTAATTAGTTTCGAATCGGAAGACATTTTTCACACTCGTATCTCCTTCTTCCGGAATGTCATCGCGAGTGTTTTCGACACAGGGGAAGATTCATCTTCGCGACGGCATGTTCAGCTCGTATTTCACGGTGGACCCGATCGCAGAAACGCATAATACGGTATGCAGAGAACGGCGAGCACACGCCAGAGACGTCGAAGGGTGATAAATTCCTGAGAAAGATTTTTTGGACGCGGCAAGCTTTATCGTTTCCTTGCTCTCTCTCTCTCTCTCTCTCTCTCTCTCCCGCACCCTCCCTCTCTCGAACGCGTTTACTCCTCGCCACAAAAAACCTTATCTCTTGACTAGATTGCGTCTCTAATATTCTTAACGATTACAGGTAGAGTATACGGTATCGAACATTTATCAGCAGCCAAGACGGGGAGGCTGATCTCGAAAGACAACCGCGATTGAGTTACGTTGATTTTATTCTGCATTATTCCACCCAGCAGCAGTGCCGCGATACGGAACCGCTCGCTCCTTGGCCAGATCAGTTTTATTTTCCGGATTGCGCGACGGCGAACGCTTGCCTGAATCCTGCTACGCTGCTAGGATTAACGTCATTGCGGTTTTTAAGCAGGCAATTTCCTAATTCGGTTGCCCCAGGATCCCTGATTTATCGCGCTTTTGCCAGTTATTTTGTACTGGCGGTGATTTACGACGCACACTGGTTCCGTTCCCGTTCCCGTTCCCGTTCCCGTTTCACTTCCACAGTGTTCTTCCTCTTTCTTCTTCTTCTGCTTCTTCGTCTTCTCTCGCGATTGCATCGCGAGACATCATCCTCTTTCGCGTTCTCATTTCCAATTGGGGGAGGATGGTGTTAGCTCGGTAACGTCCAAGGGAAACTACGGTCGATTCTCCCGTCGATGCAGAATCGTTTAAGAAACAAAAAACGGTTCAACGTACTTAACAGATTAATTGAACACGAAACGTTCACGGGTGCGTGCTACGCATCCGCGTGAGAAATTCCAAGTATTGTTGGTTAGAGAGGGAAGAACATTCTCCAACATCGAGGGAACTCACGGCTATCCCGTCTGTTTAAGTCAATAATTAGTTATAATCTTAGTATAATCGTGGTACGCCGCGATTAACAGTTATAATCAAATCCGTTATCGGTGAACGTAATCGCTGCGTGGTAGCGGCAATTAGACTGGCTAGAACTAATGCGAGACAGACAATGAGCGTAATGAGAAACGTCTCGTCCGCGTTTCCTGGAGTGGCGGCCTTTTATTTTTAGAATTATCGCCGGGGAAACATAGTCACCCTTGCGCTGCGCTTTACAATCTCATTTATCGCGAGCGTTCGGTCTTAATAACGGCTTAATTAGCGGCTGAGGGACGACGATAGAGAGGAAGAGGTTGATGCACCGGCACGTTTCCACGAGGGTTGTTCCTCGAATCAACCAGGCGAAAAGCGTTTTTCCGTCAAACGATCGTAAGGTGTTGTCCACATCGGCTATACGGACCACCCTTCCTTCTTTCGCTATTATTTTCGTGCTCGATCGAGCACGCTCGATTGTATATTTTTACACGGGCCAGACCGCGAAATAATGCCCTACTGCGGGCTTTAGTTATGCAGGAGAAACTGTTGTTCCACTTCGTGTAAAAACAGAAGGTACGCGGCGGTTCCGATTCACGGTGGACCGATCATCGCGCGAAAACACGAACCGCTTGTTTTTGCAAGCGGGAAACTCGATCGGGAGGGTCCACTCGAGAGAGGAATACTCCGTTGCTATTTGTAAAAACATACTTAAGAGATAGCTGGATACGTTTTCTATCTTTCAATTTCTCTCTCTCTCTTTCTCTTTTTGCTATTGCAATTATTCCTTTCTTTTTTTATCGCAATCTTTCGTCCATTGGTAGCCACATATCGCGTTACAGTTTTACTCTTACAGCTGCATTTTTCTTACCGTAGCTATTTTTTTTCGATAAAATATTTAAACGAAATCAAGCGCGTTATTTATCAGGGAATATTTCCATATCCACAACTTTATCAACGAGAATTTGTCGGAAAAGCGTATTTGTAGAGCAGTGGGAGGGACCTAGGAAAAGACACAGCGCGCGTTAGAGGGAGAAACACTCGGAAGGATCGTTTCGGGGTTAACGAGGAGGGCTGTGATTCCGAGCGGGTGGTTGGAGGAAGACTGCAAGCAAGGGTGGTAGCAGAGCGGATAATGGCGGAGACAGCAAAGGCAACGCGGTAATGGTAGCCCTTGGGACATTGCTCGGATTCGAAGGACCGAGTCTAGCAAGGGAACGCTCGTTAGCACCTTCTAACCGTGGTGGATCGTAGCCGCGTTTATGGATCCTGTCACGATGCCACAACCCCTGTCCTCTTCGTCTTCGTCTTGGTCCACTCTTCCACCCCTAGGGTCTATCCTTCCTGGCTAATTGTATCTATCTTGCCGTTAATTGACGTCTAGGCCGACACTTGACCATGCCAATTTTATTTACTCCATCTATCTCACGGTCCCACGGGAGAAAATGGCAATTGGAATTTTCGGACTGGACGACGCGACGCTCGCGAATTATGGTGCCGATAAATAACCGCGTAATCCACGGTGAAATTATAATACCCGTAAACGTCGTCCCCGCTTTATAACGACGATAATTTATAAAGAACGGTGACTCGCGCTTAATTATCCTCGTCGCGTCCGCTTTTCCATTGTCCTTTTAATTAATTTCACTGCAATCTATACACGATCGAGCATCTTTGAGTGGAAAAATAGTTCGAGCAGGCTTTTCGACTAAACGAGGCTTCGAGAGAAAAAGAAGAAACTCTCCTCGAACGATCTCGGCGTTAAATTAACAGCACCAATTACGGTATTTCACGGTTTCGGTTTGGAAACAGCACGGTAGGCAACGGCAAGAACAACGGAGAGGAAGAAGAGGAAGAGGGGGAGAGAGGGGGGGAAAAAAGGAGACCTTTGTCCTTTCTGGTGGCGTTCCATAAGTCGAGGCGATACCGAGGCGATGGTCGTTAGATCGCCGTTATCGCCGTCGCCGTTAGTTACTCCGCCTATTGTAACAATTTCATAGAGGTCCGTGCAGGGTGTGTAAAACCCCTGCAACGGCCTCGCGTGTCGGAAGACGATAGTCGTCACAGTGACTGTTATATCAAACGGGGTCGAGATTGCGATAACGACTGGAACATACGTAGGATACACGGTTTACGTACCTACACTTCTACCGAGTGGTTAGCGAGAACGTACTTTCGTCCTACGCACGAGAGGGTGCAATGTCGTAGGACCGTTTTCACCCTCTCCACCCTGCCTCCGTAGCACAATTTAATTGTCGTACATACCTACCGTGCGACACTAACAAATTGCTCCGGAGAAACCTTTCCTCGATATACCATCCCCTCCCCTTTCCGCCGACATTCTCGATCGACTTTAACGCATACTTTGACCCGTTATCGTTCCTCTTACGAAAAACTTTGCACACTTTGCAAACTTTGCGAAAAAATTGCACACGCGACCCGCACCGAGAGTCGAACAGGTCTCCAAGACAGGGAGAGAAAGGGTTGCAGAGATCCATTTCTACGCCAGTGGCCGGTAGGTGGTACGTATGTAAAGGAAGCCCCAGTTCTACGTAAGCCGGAACGGCGGCGTTCGTGGTCGAAGCCAATCTCAGTCGACGCTGGCCATTTGGCGTTTCCTCGGTCGTGCACGGTCGTGCACACACGAGCTTGCCTTTTATTCCGTTTAACCCCTGCCTAGAACGAGCTCACCCCCAGCGGCGCGCGAGCCTCGCACAGCCCGAGAGGCCAGCCAGGCCAGGCCAGGCCAGGCCAGCTTCCTAAATGATTAATTACCGATCTCCATCGCGCGGAGGGATCCCGCAGGAAGGCGGGTCGTTGGACGGCCTTAAAGTAAGCTCATTTCTAAAACGGATATTCCGTGTTCCGCGTGCCATGGAACGGCATTCGGTGGCCCTCTCTCTCTCCTCTCCCTCTCCACAGCACGCTTGCTGCCACTTCGCTGCCACCCCCGCTTTCCCTCGTATCGCGGCCCCCTTAGTTGCGTAAGCTCCGCGGAACAGCCAAAGGGGTTCCCTCTTTCGCGTGGCTGCCGACTTCCTGGAGATTGCGAGCCTCGATACTGTGTATACTATACCTTCTCTCCTTCTCTCTTCGTGGTGGCCCTCGCGTAAATGAAATACGCTACGTGCCAGAAAAAAAGTTTCTACCTCGTCCCGCTGATCGATGGGCCAGAAAGTTCTCGCAGCCCGGCCGCCTCCAACAATTTTGTACATGGCACAGGGTAGTTCGACAGAGATTTTCTTTCGGTAAAAGGGTTACGCGAACATTTTCTCAGTTCTTTCGTAACACCGAATGTTTAATCGTACCAGAAACTTTTCAGATATTAATCTGAAAATCCTTTAACGCCCCTTTAACGCCGTAGCCGTTGACAAACGTCGCGGATAATTTTATCGAGCAGATCGTAGAAAGGCGTAAGGAAGGGGTGTAGCAATGAAAATCATGCTGCGGAAAGACGGCGAGAAAGAGGCGATCGTCTAGCGTTGAATCTCTGCAGACGACGATTCTCTTCTCGTCGATCCTTCCGTGCTCTTTCCTCTCCAGTGCCC
>NW_017100142.1:677539-705220 GCF_001263275.1 Habropoda laboriosa
TGCTCTACCTCTGTCTGTGTGCGCGTTTTCGTGCGATACGCTGTGTTATCGTTTGCATTGCAAATGGCAACCCACCCCGCCCACATTCAAACACACCGGGACCGTGGAGCGTGCACGTTTTATGGTGAAATCGGGCGCGTGTGCGAGCCCGCCGATATATCGAGACCTACGCGGATGAGTCACGGGGAATCGGAACAACCCTAACGATGCCCTCTTAAGGGGACCGACCTGTCGAATTTCGACACGTTTCACCGCGTCCTCAAATGATTTTTGCCAATTCGCACACCAGGGGTGATTAACAGCGGAGAGTGCTAATGAACGCTCTAAAACTCGACGGAACTCCTTCCAAGTATCGGGGAGGAAAGGGTTTCCAAAACGTTGCTTATTCGATCCTCCGCTTAAGAGGAATTTTCTTCCTTCGGTATGGACCGTGAGAGTTGATCTCTCGCATTGGAGAAAAAAACAAATATTTTCCGCCGAGAAACTTCAGCTTTAGCTCAGTTCCTTTCCACCCCAGGTTCGTATTTTAATTCGTCGCGCATGTTTTCGCGTACCACCCCCTTACCCCCACTTTCCTTCCGCAACTCTCGTCTGCCAGGACTTATTTTTTTTTCTTCCTTATCCCGGAGCCCGGTTTACTTAAGATATTAAAGTACTCACCCTTCTTTTACCTCTCTCCCTTGCAGCCGCTCCTTCTTTCTTCCTCCACAGCTCCTCCACCCAGGGGAGTTAGGAGAATGTTCCTCTCCTTCGTCTTGCGACGGCGTCCTCGAGGGAGTTCGGTGCGCCTCGCTTAATTTGTAAGCGGATTTTTGCACTAATCAACGGATTTAAGAAGGACAAGAGAAAGAGTAGCAGAGAGGGGGAGGGGGAGGGAAGAACGGAGAAAGCCGGTGAGAGCACCAAAGACGAGGGACAAGAAAGTCATTTGAATTTATTTTAATTATACTAACGAACAGGCCGCGGAACGAGGGCCTAACGAATTATTTGCTCGAATATGATTGCGTGGAATTTCTAACGAAGGATCGACCGATCTCTGCCCGCGTCTTCGGGGGGTTGTTACCATCCTATTTTCGCCCAGCAATCATCATCGGAACAGACCTCGTTAAACTCAATTTTCCGCAACCCCTTCTCGAGCGGCGCGTGGAAAAAGAAATTCGCGCGGTTGCGAAAAAACTAGTACACGCTTGATCGAACGTGAGACTGCACTTTCCCGCGCCGCTAATAAATCATTTCGTTAGCGACGGAGACGTTAAAGAAACCGACGCGCGATTATTCACGGATCTCGTATCGATCGCGAGCGATATTGCAAGTGACTAGCGTGACCAGGCCACGGGACGAACCTCTCTTCCAGAAGGAACTTCCACCAGATAGAGACGAAATCGTTCGATTCAGCTATCCGTGACTCATTTGCTGGCGTAAAATCGTCGAGAATATTTTCCCACTAAGTGGAAACGATTTTCCACTCCGCGATTCGGAGAAATAATCCAAGTGTTGTTGCTCTAGGTGCTCATGAGAAATTTCATCGTGAGATGCCGTGGATAATGACACCTACGCGGCCAGGTAATTCTACGCTTATTATCGTACGCGCATATTTGTATCTCGAGAGTGTTTTGTTCTCATGACTTGAGAAAGCATTTACCGACTCGAAGCTATCCCCCCGAAGATATGGATATCCCCCATTCTCTCTCTATATTAGATATACTCCTTTCTGTTTTAACGTAGGAAATATTCCAAGACATATAAATAGCGGTGATTTTCATTTGGTCCTCGTCGAATTTAAGAGGACAATGAGCATTTTACGCGGCGGTTCCAATCGTATTTCTTTCGGGGCACTCGTTAAGGCTCGAACATCGCGTGGAGAAACAGAAGGAGAAGCGCACCGGCGAAAGGGGGATGAACGTGCGCCCTTCGGTAAGACGAAAGAGGCTATAAGGCAAAGAAGAGAGAGAGAGAGAGAGAGAGAGAGAGAGAGAGAGAGAGCGAGGAAGAGGGAAGGGGGGAGAAAAGAAAGCGTGGTTTCCTTAATGAGAAGTACAGAGTAAAGCTTTCTTTGCGCGTCCTTTTGCCTGGAAGGCGGCGGTCTGGTCCCTTACCCTCCTCTTGGAGCTTCCTGGCGTGCTGGTCGCCGCCGCGAACAGTCGAATCGGATTCGCGGCACCGTGTAGACTTTTTTTCCGGCCGGCCAGGCCGCGCTGAAATGCTTCTTGTGTAAGTAAAAATCTAAAGTGACTACCGAGATCTAAGTTTTAATTAGTTTATCTTGGCCGCGTGGCCATTGAATATTTATGAGCTATCGCGGCCGCCGCTGCGGCGCGAGAGAGCAATCAACGGACGGGAGGGAAACGGAGAAAGAGCGAGAGAGAGTCGAGGAGGACCCTCTCTCGGCCGGGGATGCTCTGGCAGCAAAGGGGACGAAGAATGAGATTCCGTCGGGCATGGAAAGGAACCGCCTGTGGTTACTGTCATCCCATGGGATTTCGTTTTCGATGCTTCCACCCGGATGGGATATAATTGCATGGCCAAGCTACGCTTTATTGCTACTTGGAAGAAAAAAAGAAAAAATCTTTCTTTCTCTTCCACGGAAGATTTATCCTTAATAAAAGTAGCAATTATCGTTACACGTTAATGAGGATAAAAAAAGAAGATCTCTGGGATTAATGTTCCTTGAGATTTCCTACGCTGCGGAGAAGGTGCGATAATCGAGGAAATACCGAGGGAAACGTGTCTATATAATTCGCAGGTTGAGCGAATGTAAGCGGAGAACTGTGGGGAACAGGAGGGATTCGAGATTTCAACTCTCTGCGAAATCCAAGGGATGGAAAAGAAGCAGAAGAAAGAATCTATAAGTCCATAAATCTGTAAAGCCGGTCGACAGAGGGAAAAAGAGAGATCGGGTGAAAGCTGGGATGAGAGGAAAAATTTATGGCTGCCACCGTAAAAAACAGAAGCAGAACGCCGAGGAATTTTTATTCCCAACAGATTCGAATAATGTTCCACGGGTTTTGCCAGCTATTCGGTATTTCTCGCTAATCCTACGCTTCGCCAAAAATCCGAACAATTAGTTAACCGCTTGAGATAATAACGATCAACCGTGAAACTACGTATCGAAAGTGATTGTTAAAAAATTTCCACGACCTTGCACTCCGTTGTGACGATGCAATCGAACAGAAAATCGCCGAGCGTTAATTTCTTTTCAATTCACGCGAATCGGTGTGAAAAGCTTTTAAGCGGGAAACCAGATGAAGCGTGAAAATGTTGAATGGCAAAACCTTGACGATTCCGCGCTGTTACGACGAATTGTCGGCGATAAAAAAAAAAGAAAAGAAAAAAAAGTTGGTCGAAAATAAGTTTTTCAAGTCGAGAGCCCATTTACGAGGCGTGATCGCGCGCTCGCGAATATTCGGGGCACGTTTATCTACACGGCAGCGCACACGTGCTTAACGCGACGCGCTGGGTTACAGATTGTCGATTCATATTTACATTTTAATAACTCTTCTCTTCTACCTTGTCACTCTCGTTCTCTCTCCTAACCACGGGAACCGCGATGCCACGTCCACGTGGACGCCACAAGCTTCTCCTTCTCCCGCCCTCGTTTCATCCTCTTCTCTCTCCCTCCTTTCGCGGAATCCTGATTCCGCGTGTACGCGTATTAACGCGCTTGCCGCCCCATTAAAAAAATATCCCGCATTTTAAAATATCGATATCCGAGATCCTCGGTAGAGTGTATACCTATGCTATAGAAAAAAAGAAATGTTTCGCGTTACGCGTACAGGGTGATTCAAGTTCTTCCATTCATTCGTTATTTTTTCCATCGTTTTCTCCTTTCAATTTTTTTCCTCTTTTTTTCTCTCGTTTTTTTTTTTTTTTATTCAACAGGGAAAAATATCTGCGGGATGTGTACATGATAATGCATACAATCTATTCTTAATTTAATGCGCATGAAATTTTCGGTTTAATAAGCGAAGCTCGTAGACGCATTCTACCATGTAACTCTTTATAATTATATCATCGAACAGCGGAGGTTACGCGTCCCTCCCCCCCCCCCCCACTCTCTCTCTCTCTCTCTCTCGCCTTCTCATTTTTAATCGGGCACCGTAATTATAATAATTCGAATTTCAAATTGGCGATCGCATCGAGGCAGCCAGCGTCGAGCACACGACCAGCCACCAAGCGTGTTATAGGCAAATATTTTTCTGGTCATTGGACATCGCGCGGCAAATAATAATTTTTGATACGTTCCCCTACCCCCGGCATTACTACGATTCCAGCGCACGTTTTCGTAATTATTACGGGGTATATTCGTTTCAGCCGCTTATTATTACGTACAGAGTGAAAATTTTATTCGTTTCAATAATTACCAAAGCGTGAATACCCGGCGTTCGATCTTTTATGGACGTTGTAAAATTTCACCCACCGTTTGGAAAACAATGACGCGGCGCGAGGTGTGCGGGGAAAATGATGGAAAATTTCCCTCGCCTAGGCTGATCCAATTTTTACCGTTCCCCTGGAAACTATTTTCCAAATGCGTTATCATAGTTTTCCGAATATGTAACAAATGTTATTCAAATTGTAAAAAAGTGTGTAGCTCGACGACGGTTCTCTCTCGTAAAATTATCGTTTCGTTTCTTTCCTCCTTTTTTCATCGTCGTCTTCGCGACATCGACGGGGTGGAAGAAGAACGCCTGCACGGCTGGCTCGAGAGTGCGAGCGTGGAGGGGGAAAAAAGCATTTAAATTTAAAAGGACCTAAGTTGGAAGTTTTAAGCAGAGCGAAGAAGTTCGTTGTCCTTTACTCCGGGGCCCCGCATCGCGTGTATTTGCATGAGAAAAGTGTTCTACGATTCCTTCGATTACACACTCGCCACCATGGCCCCGGAGAGATAGCTCACATTCTAGGAAACTCTTTCAAGAGATCTTTTTGTAACGATGAACTTTTCAGATAGATGTGACACCGTACACGTGTTCCATTCACAGCGGCCCGTCTTGACTCCTTACCCAATCGTTCTCTTCATCCCTTTCCCTCGCTATTCAATTTTTCTTTCGCTCTCCATCGTTCCGTACGCAGCAGGTCTTCTTGCTTCTGAAACACAATGTACAATTTTCCAGAAATTCGCCACCAAGTTATATAAGTTTAGATATAATCGCGTAAAACGACACGTTTCCAAGAGACACGCAGAGAGTGTTCGATACGAGATATCGTACTCTGTCCGCCTTTTATTATTTCGAGAACAAATATTTCGCGCGTGTTTCCGCGTAATCCTTTGCCCTCTTCCCGAGCATAACGAGCCACGCGGTTCCCAATGGAGGTTGATATTGGCGGTTGATTATCAATTTTCTACCAATTTGGTTCCACTTGTAGCGGCGCCAGCTTTTGTCCCGCTAATCACCCCTTGGCTACCGCTTTCACCCCCCGCCGGGTACATCCGATCCGCTTTGCATATTACGCCACGATATATCTCTACTATTCTACATCACTTGACGAGTCTCACCCCACGTCGCTTTTCTTCTCGCGTCCCCTCGACGGGAAAAAAAATTTTTGCTCAGCCACCAGTTCGAGGGTGCAATTGAAAAAGATAACCGTGCCGTCACCTTCTCCGTCGTACATCGGTCATTTTCATTCGAGCAAAACGTATTTATAGATGAATTAGGAACTGTTTTTTTCAGAAGCGGTCGAAACGAATGTAAGTGTTTTCTTTTCTTTTCTCTTTTTTGTTATTTCTTTATCGACGATCGTTAATAGGAAAGAAGCGGAGGACGGGGTGACGCGTGTTACTTTGTTTGGAGTCGAAGGAATGCGACTGGAGTTTTTCGTGAATTAACCGGGAGGAGGCAGGGCGGACGCGTTTGCAAAACAACAGAGGGATCAAACGTGGACGCTTATGGGATCAGCGATCTGAAAACGTTGTGTTGTTTCAGGTGAGCCAGCTCTCACGCGCCACACCCTGTTTTCCACGCTGGATCCACCCCCTCTACGTTCTGTCCGCGTCCGCGTTTCCCTCGGCCGCGGCCGATCGGAATTTTGAAATCGCTCGGTCTAGCGGCTAACAAAATTTTTATTCCTCCGAAAAATACGAGTGACGCGCTCGCTACGCGCCATTCCGAGAGTCGACAAACATTTCCGGGCTTGATTCAAATTTCACGCGAAACGACGCACCCTTTCCTCTCTTTCTCTCTTTCTATTTTTCCCCCCGTTTCCATGCACGCTACCCCGTCGCGAAACTTATTTTACTCTCGATCGACGTCGTTTTAAACGTAGCAGAAGGTAATCATAGTTGGAGGATTTTAAACGGTGTAAATTTCTTTCCATTAAAACCCCCGTGAAAATCCGCGGCTGTTTACTTTTTTCCTTTGACGTTCATTAAAATTTATTCGCCGTTACGGCGGAGAGCAACCGGGAGGGATAGTTGCGGTGCTGCTATGAAATAAAACAGCGTATTCGTCGTGCCTGCTCAAAATTCCAGGCGTCTG
Source organism: Habropoda laboriosa (assembly GCF_001263275.1). Classification (NCBI taxonomy): domain Eukaryota; kingdom Metazoa; phylum Arthropoda; class Insecta; order Hymenoptera; family Apidae; genus Habropoda; species Habropoda laboriosa. The sequence goes on from NW_017100142.1 coordinate 684,010, forward strand.
TCGGCAATAAACAGTGTATCACTGTTTCTGGCCACATTAAACGCCGCTTCTGCCTGCGTTTTCTCGGCTTAAGTAAAATGAATCAGTGTCTCGACGTCGCGGCGCTATCGAGAATTTCACGCGGAGAACCTTCTCCGGCAAGAGATAAGCTTCCACCCGGAATGTATAAGTATTTGCCTTTTTCATCGGTATTTATCCTCTCGAGTAAGAAGAGAGCTCGTGCAAAAAGATAGCGACAAATAATGTTCGAACGTGTTTAAAATATTCGAACGAGAAGAGCACAGCCGGATTTCCATGCAGGGAAGAAGGGAGCAACGTCAATATTCAGCGATGACGGTGGCAGAGGAGCAGAGCATGATCGTTTGTGACACCAATGACCAATCGAGGCTGGGGGGAGGTGGGCGCGGTAATGGGAAAGCCATGCACGCCGGCCCGATTCGCCACTCGCATAAAATTAACCAGTTCGTTCTCGTTCGTTCATTTTAATTAACGAAACACCGGGGGCATCGGTGGTACGTCTATCTCTTCGACGGCACGGTGGCACGTTTTACACGAGGCCGTGTGAAAAACCGGGCCTGCACGATCTTTCTCTCTCGACTCTCGATCGCTTCTGACTTTTGTGTCCGCTGCCGCGCCGGTCTGATAAATCGAAGACAGTCGAAAAATTGGTAAAGTTCGACTGCGAAAAAATGACAACTGGATAGTTGGATCGAGATGCGTGGTTTTCACGGTATCGAGGGAACAGCGATTTTTCGTGATCGTTCAGGTTTGGAAGGATGCGCGGCATCAGGCACGAAGAATTCGTGCATCGTGGCGCGTTCGTGCAGCAGGGATGCGCGCAGGAGGAAGGGTTTCTCCTCTTCTTCTGCGGTTCAGGACCGTATAAGGTTAACGTGTAGAGCGGGTCGGTGGCACGATGATGTCTCTATCGTACGATGGAATAGCGGGCCCGTTAGGTGTGCGAGCCGATGCAACACGTGTGCACGTAGACTGCAGCGTGTATGTGCAAGCACACAGGCGCCATCGAAGCATGCAACGAGAGTCCAGGGTCACCTGGGGTCAGCCAGTCACGGAGTTAATTAGACGCTGTGCTTCGGGTAGCTCACGTGGCAGCATGCTCAGATATCAATCGGTTCTCCGCTCCTGGATGGACCCGTGCTCGGTTTTCTTAAAAGATTCTCATCCCCTTCTCCTTGGTTCTCCCTCTAACCCCCTTCCCGACGAAAAATGGGATACCGAACACGATGGAATCGTGCTTAGAACCTTTGGTCCCCGATACACACGAAACTTTCTTCTCTTTCTCACGCCGTTTAATTAAGCCCCTCACAGGAAACGAAGTCTTTCGCTTCTATCGAGAGGACCCCGCCAGGCTACTCTACTCTCTCTCCCTGTATCGCGCCAAGTAACCAAGCTTTTCGTGCATTCGCTTCCTGGCTGATTCGAACGTCGTCGTCGTCGTCGTCGTCGTGGTCGTCGAAGAAAACAAGAACTTGGACTACACCAGTTGGTAACTTTACCCTCGTTCCGTTCCACCTTTCTCTCCACCCGACTCGATTATCCCGGCTAATTTGGCTTCCCCATTTGGTAGCAAGATAGGAAAGCAGGAAGCCTCCACCCCCTTCCCTTTCCTCCTCACCGTCCGTCAGGAGACGTAAGACCACCGTGGTGTGTCTTACCTTTCTGCGGGCTTCTTAACGCGGAACAGACTATCTGCAATTAGCCAGCCACATTTATATGACCTGATTACGCCTCTCTGGCAGCCACCTTTAATCCACCAGATACACCTTTGCCAGATTTCTTCCTCTCGCCACCAAACGATCCCTTTTTCCTTCGTTTCCTTTATCTAGCCTTCTCGTATTCCCCAATTGCATGTATTAACACGTTGATTCCTCGACGATCCCATTGAATTTGCTATTTCCTCGAAATATGTAGGTACCATCGAATAAAGTTATTCGTACAATCTTGAGGAGATTATTTACGAAGGAGGATGCACGCGCGAGAGGAGACAGGGAGGAAAGAGGACACTTCATTAAGGCATACGATGATAACGAGCAGGAGGATTCGAAGAACGTCGGATGCCTTCGCTTTAGCGTTAAGGGTTTCGCTTACGCGGTTCCACGAGAACGTGCGAACTCCTGCTTCTCCACGGAGATACTCGTGGTGGCGAGAGGAGCACAGATAGAGATGAAAACTCGTGGAATCGTGAAACGAGAGGACGAGGAAGAGGCGGAGGTGGAGGAGGAGGAGGAGGAGGAGGAGGAGGAGGAGGGCGCGGCATGACGGAGGGTTCGGGTGTAGGTCCGCCGCCCCTGCTGGCTCGTTGGAGATGGAAGCAATAGGGATCAACTAGTATGCAAATCGCATGTAAATATCGTTCACTCTCCCGGTACCGAACCAGCTAAAGCCTCTTTCTCTCTCTATCTTTCTCTTGATGTCTGTGTCTCTCCGTTTCGTGTCTCCACGGCCGTCTCTCTTTCGCTTCCTCTCTGTCGTTTGTGGAGCACCGAAGAGAAGAAATCAAAGCAGGGGACAAAGCAAGCGCAGACGAGATCGTGACGGAATTCTTTCTCGTTCTTCCGCTACCCATTCCCCTCGACCGAGCTGCCAGCAGCCACCCCCTCGAAGGTATTTGCTTTTCTCCATCTCGAGAGTCCCCAACGATGTGTTCCAGCCAAGTGGGTGTTACCGAGCCACGATTGCGTCGTTAGTTCTTAATTAATTTATCCCGACTGGCTTGAAAAGAGAAAAAAAGAAGCTCTATTTATTCCTTTCCTGCGCAAGTAAGTACGCGTACGTACACAGGTTGTCGAAACAAGTCGAGTGAAATCGAATGATTTAATATTGCTTTTTAACAACTTCCGTGCAAAGTGCGTGCGCATTAAAATTGATTCTTCATCGCATTATTTCGCGCTACGAGGGTACCTACTCCTCGTAACGGCCGACGAAGCATTAAAAGTTCATGGAAATCCTTTAGCCCGTAGAAAAGTTCTCACGTTTCAAGGTAACTTTCCGAGAGTCTAACGGAATAATCGAGCGATATTGTGCTAGCTTTCTCACTATTGCCAATCGTAAACGTGAGAGCCGTTCTCAGCAACTGTGACACAATGTCCTCGTGGCGGTGATGCTCGCGAGATGTCGTCGGTATTAAACTTTCTCGTTCGTTCTTCCTGCCGAAATTTCCAGTCGTTTCGTCCGCAGGCATTCTTGTCAAATCGTCGATCAACTTGTCTCAACTTCCACGTCACAAATATTCACCGGGCTGTCGTTCTTCGTCATCTGGCGCTCGAAGAATGTTGAGAATTTAATCCCGGATAGATGAAGATGTAACCAGAGGCACAAACATCCGATAAACGAGCGTGTATTATCTGGCTGACGGTGTATAAGCGAATAATCGCCTGTGAGATGGGTCTTAATGGGGAACGAGCATTAGCCGTGGAATTATATGACGACTTCTGTCTTATTTGGGGCGACGGTCTAGCGAGAAGGCAGACACCGCGGCGAAGAGGTGGGAAAGAGGGTGAGAGACGAGAGTAAGACCTCTCTAACTCCAGGTATTTTCATCCTATATTCCTCGACCTCGGTGGTGCCGGCAGCAGGATTACTTCCAGAGACCCTGAGAACTTCTCCCTTTCTTACCTTCCGACCAGCCTCTTCTCTCGGCTCCTCGACGTCTTCCTTTTCTCCCTCTGTCTCCTCTTCCCGGGGCTTTCGCATTACCATTCTCAAAATTCTCGATAAACCGAGGCTTCCGTCGCGACGTTTCGCCTCCCAGCTTCCTATTTTCTCAGAAAGTCCACGGAATAATCGAGATTCTCCGTGGCCAACAGCGCACTTTTATTCTCTTCGATTACTCGGACGATTTCAATCTATCCCGAATCGATACCGAAATAAATGACGCATGATGCTTGCGAAGAGTTTATCTGTACGCTGGCAAGCGAGAATCTATGAGAAATTTCCATGCAAAGAGCCGAAGAACGTCGAGGCAAAAGGCACGAAAGGCACGAAATTCCCAGTTCCCGAAGAAGATGTCAGAACGGTCTTTGAACAGCGATACTTACAACTCCGGATTCGGTTGGAGTGGCGGTATTCTCTATGCAAAAGAGTTGAAAACGTAGGATGGTCCTCCTCGTGGCGTATAGAGAGGGTGCAGAAGAGACAGAGGAACGGGCGGGAAATCTGGGCAAGAGCAGGAGGTGTAGCGGTTGCAGCCGACGGCACGTTTTAATAATGCCTTTCCCTCCGCCGACGAAGAACGAGGAAGAAGTTTAACGAAGATTGTGCCAGATACTTTTAATTGCTATTCCTCCCTCTGCAGGAAAATGAAGGGAGGGTTTCGTGGAAACCGGGGGGAGGGAGAGATACACAGAGCCTCCTCCACCCTTTCCAGACCCCTCTCTCTCTCTCCTCTCCTACACCCCCTCCTCTCACTTTACAGTCTTTTTATCCAGCGTCCCGTGGACCCTCGTGATTTTATCGTCCTTGTATCCTCTCGACTCCCATCCGCCGAAGAGGTTTGTTATTCCACCGGCAGATAGGCGACAAAGGAATTAATCGGGTCGTCTCTTCCTACTCTGCTGCCCCTCTCCACGGAGCCCTCTTTGTCGTTCGAGTGCCGTCAATTAAATTGAAACGTTAAAAACCGGGGATAAATTGAAACGATGGCGCGAATATATCCATTCAGCTACCCTTTCGATTTTCCCCGGTAATTCGTTTGGTCGACGTGCTTGCAATTTTGGTACTGTTGCACCACGTCCGCGATAAACTTCGTTCCGCTTGCCGATGATTATACGGTGTACGGCTCCTTGGTTTGTCTCCTGAGATTGGTCCAATCTCTCGACGACAAACTCCTCCAGGGACTATAATCGCGGACGTTTTTCCTCTCCCCTTTCTTTCCCTTTTTCTCGGATTGTGTACGAAGCGTGCACAGTGGCATCGATCGGAAGGAAGCACGGTATATCCTTCTTTCGTTATTTTTGCCGCGATAAATAGCCCCGGCGGTACCAGAAGCGACGGGGGGGCGAAACGTCAAAAAGATCGATTCGATTGCCTTTCCAAGGGGCATCCTGCAGAATTCGCGTGCTTCCTGCGCGGCCGTCCGTTATGGAGAATGGCTCCGGCGGCGTGGAGCGCGTGCACGCGGTCCGTACAATGTGGAGAAGGCTTACGGCCGGGCTATAATACGAAGTCTAAAAATCAAAACACATTAATCTCCGCCACGTGGCGTAGATCGCACGCTGGTAACAAAACATTCTCTCTCTCTCTCTCTCTCTCCGTACGCCCCACGTGGCCAATATACGGACAGAGGACCAAGGCTACTTTTGGGCGACACTTGCGGTACCGTTTACGTTTCAATACGTTCGCTATTTAGAGAGACCTCCTTTCTATAGAACCTCGAGCATCCTTTATTTATTTGAATAAGCCTCGCTGGTAGCTCTCGTCTTTCTCCTCGCGAATTTATTTGCCAAGTGAAGTGGGCTATTCTTCGCTGGATCAGCTGGACAGGTAGACGATTATTGTTCCGATTGCGAATCAAATGGGTAATATGCTAATCGTATCGTTTCTTCCTTCTTCTTAAAATTAAGTTTTCTCCAATTTTCCTAATTCTCTCTCTCTCTCTCTCTCTCTCTCTCTCTCTCTCTCTCTCTCTTTCTTTGTTCCTGATGGAAAGAAAGCATCGAACGCTAAAAACAAAATAGTATCGCACATGTGCCTCGACGAGTTCTTCCTAACACCAGCACGAACACGTGGAAGATACATGTAGCCGCTTATCTAATTCAATTTGGTAATATCGTGCCCATTGAGAGAATAAATGATTACCGGGAAGATATGAAGTTATCTGGCCCCATGGGATGCGTAAATTGCCATTACCCGGTGTTCCCCGAGCAGAGTGGAAGCCCGCGGGTTTTTAGGGAGGCCGCGTTCGAGGATCTTAATTATTAATCGTTCTCGTTAATCACGCCAATCGGCGTGGATCGTCGATTATATCTCAGTCGGACACACGTGAAATATCACGCTGAAATGTTGCACAGGCGAAAGCGATTTCTCCACCTTTAACGAACGATCATTTATCTTGCGCAACGCTCGTTCCAGCATTACGCGAAACTTCAACGGTGAAAAGCTTCGCGCATTTTTTCTCCTTCCTTCTCTACACGCGCGCGTCTAAAACCTACCAGGATTTTTGAAGAAAGAGACGAAAATAAAAAAAAATAGTAAAACAGGCAGGATGACGAGGAAGATAACGACGTGTTCTCGGTGGGGTGTAGCCTGGTCGAGCGGTAACTATCGTAGAGACTCGATTGGACGGATATATACGTTGCGTTGGTGATCACGAAACGTCGAGGGTGAAGCTCACGAATGCGAGGGGTAGAGGGGTGCAAGAACTAAGGGGTGGAGGTTGACTGTACGCGTGGATTTCGAGGGGTGCCAATGGAATATCGTGACGGCTGGGGGGCGCGAACAATGCGCCGGAGATTTAGCGTGACACCGACGGCGCAAAACCAGTCTGTACGACGAATCTTTCTCTGACTTTTCAAGAATTCTCTCCTCCGTGTATTGTTGGACATTTTTATCATCAAGTGGTATCCGATACTATTCGTTACAGCGGATTAACGCCAACGCCAGCTTCGATAATTACACCTGAATTCTTCGATCTTTCCGAACGTAGTAGCAATCGAATCCGTATCTCTTTGAAATAAAACGAGAGAAAAGATCAACACGTCGGCGAGACGTTTCCAAAAAAGGAGATTCTCTTTTTTCGTAAATGTTTTTCTCCATTTCGCACGCGACGCTCTGATTCACAAATCTCCTCCGTTAAGTAGGGGGGGTTTCCGGGCGTACACGGGGTCGGTACCCTCTCCCCTGACGTCCCGATGGAGCGTGAAAAACAGAGGGGTCCATTGTAACCTCGTCCTGTGGCTAATGCGACTGTCGTCGGCGCGGAGAACCGGGTGCACACGAGGTCTCGTCCACGGCGAACATTAGCCAACGGTCGTTTAGCTGAAAATCCTCACGGGGCACGCTTCTCTTCGGGTTCCGGCTCGTTGAAAGCGGATTTTTTTCAGCTGCGCTTTCGCACGGAAGTCGAGGACCGTCGAGTCCTTCCTTCTTCGCGCTCTTAATTGTTTTCATCCTTGCGAAACGCTTTTTTCTCCCCTCCTTCTTTATACATCGGTAGGAAATCTTCCCACGACGCAAGAATCTCCTGATAAATACAACGATCTAGATAATTGGCGAGGACGAGTCACACTTTGTTCCATTTTTTTCCTTTTTTTCTTCTTCAATACATCCTCCGTCGTTCTTCTATTCGACGTGGTTTGCTTAACGAAAGTTAACGAGCTGCATACCTCGGTCAGATACTATCGAGAGTGTACGCGCGAATTCGCGTAAACGAGGAGAAAGAAAGAGAGAGAGAGAGAGAGAGAGAGAGAGGGATAAGGAATTTGCGGCAGGTAAAATTAGCCGCAATAAATATGTCATCGTCGGTTGGTTATTATTTTTATCGCCGGTATGCAAGCGACTGTGCAAGTCCGAGAGCTATCTAGCCCCGCATCGACGTTATAAGTCTACCACGGCCAGGAAGGATTGTCTGGTGTCCGATCTCCGTGGGAGCTGGCGCACTCTAGTTAAGCCGTCATAGTCTTCCGCCGGGCTGACTATCTATACCAATTAATCCTACGTTGCCACCGTCGCTGTCGACGTCTCTCTGCCGTTTGGCAGTTAATCCGATTGCGTTCATATTCACCCAAGAGCAAATAATATTTTCCTTCTTGGCTTCTCGCCTTCTGAAAAGCACATTCTTCTTCGGGAGTAACGATTATCTGACGGATGCCGGCGGACAATTCGTAACACGAACTTGCGAAAAATAGCAGCGCGATACACGTGAAAAGGAAAATAGAGCAGAGACCCGGAGAGAAGATGAGAGAGAGAGGAAGGGGGGAACACGGAGTGATTGCGAGCGATTAGCTTGCATATGCAAACGCGCAGGAGGGTATAGAATTCCAGGTACGTCGGTACACGATATAAACACGTAAAGGGAATGTAATCAACGAGTCGATAAATCACAGTCGGTTAATCGAGGAACGTGCACGCGCGTTTGCCAGCCACGTAAACTGCATCTCCCAGATGGAAGATCGTGCGAAGAAGAAGCATTTGCCTTTTAACAAAAGTCGTCGTATCCAAATGTTACGCGATATCTAACCTTTGCCTTCTTCTCTTTGAATTCCACGGTGCGTTATCAAGCTCGGAAACGTAACGTCACCTTTGTACCGTACTACGGAAAGAGAAAAGCAGACAAAAAGAGGAGGAAAATGGAGGGGGATGGTTGTTCTTTTAACACGGCTTTAGGGGGTCCTTTATGCTGACACAAATATCGCTTATGCCGGCGTCGCGCCGCTGTTTTGGCGGAGCCCATCGAGCATTGTGCCTTCCAAGGCCGTGTGTACCAAACACCGAGCTCTGTGTACCCAGCAAACACGCTCGTCACGTGGCAGCCTGATCCCTTCCGTAGTCGCGGACTCCCCTTTACGGATTTGCGCAACGGGTCAGCCTATTCCCTTCGGAACTGCCTATGAACGACCTCTTCCCATTTAGCCTGATATCGAAACCTTCTCCTCTCCTCCACATCCAGATCCTGCTTCTCGCTGTGGACCTCTCGCAGGGCGCCACGGGTATCGGTGCAAACACACGTGCACCGATTCTAGGCGTCAGCTTTGTTTCCCTGCACCCACTTTCAATCGCCAAATCATTCTTAGCTAACGTCATGGACTCGTTTTTTACATCACCCTCATGAATAATTGCCTTCCCCCTTTCGACGTTTCGCGGCAACTATTTCACTTGGTTCGTAGATCACAGATCGTGCAATTATTCGAAACAGCGAGTGTTACACACTCTGACGGAGGTCAGCTTTCTTTCTTTCTTTTATGAGAATGATCTAGTCGAACAAGCGGTGGTAGCTATATTAATTCACGCTGTATATGTTACATTGCTGCGATAAAGGCTATACATGTATAGTAATAAAGGTAATTACAGAAAGCTTTCTATTACAGAGTAGTAACGAATCGTTTCTACTCTCTTTTCCTTGTTAGACCGAATGCCACGATTACAGAACAGGAAGACGGTGATCACAAGTTGCGTATGCATTTGCTAGAATCGTAAAGAGTTGGCGCCAAGGTCTAGGTTATCCGCATATAAATTACAGAGTGCTCCTCGTTGTATTATTTCCCCTGGTGTCGTAGTAATTCGTGTCGAGCTTAATTATAGAGATGTCGAGCACAATTGACCGGAAGAGGATCCTTAACGCGGGGTGAAGCTTTATGATAGATAAACGTCCACAGCTCGTTTCCTCCCTTCTATATCTTCGACGAGGGTGGAGAAAGTCTGGAAACTTCACTGGAAAGTGATAAATAATGCCGATGCCCTGGCAAAATCGTCCGTAACGGAGGGCTTTCGAAAGGGCACACGCCATTACCTCCGATGTGTGCCGCGGGACGACACCCACGACGACTGCGTCGAGAAGATCGACGTCGCCGAGGACCACGAGGACGATACTTCGTCAACAAACGTATCCTGGTGGATACAGTAGACTCTACTAGTACCACCGGGGAAAAGTGACGGCAGGGAGAGAAGATAAAGAGAGGCGGGTTGAAAAGGGGAAGGGAAAGGGGGACGGAGCTTTACCCTTCGGCCGAAAATGAAAATTGTATTGTTGGAGGAGTCCCTTATGAGGGAAAAAGCAGGGCATTATGTTCGCGTTAGCGGGCTGAAGACAGCGGTCAGCGCTCTTTCACGACGGTCATCAATGCGCGTCATCAATAATCGCGCCCTGACAGCTTCTCTCCTCCTGGACTTAGATCCTGCTCGATCGGTGATTCCCGTGAATATTCGATCGTTACTGGCGAAATCGCCACAAAAGAACGATTATTCGGGGGGGGGGGGGAAATAATATTCAGACAATACTCTGATTCTCTCTCGGTCTCTCCATTTCATATCGTCGACGAGGGATTGTTTACGATAAATTTGGAACGGACAGCGATAAAGTACGAAATTTGTTGATTCTTTGTTCGCGGTTTAACGGGCATCGTACGAAGAGGAAAAAGAGTGAAATATAGGAGGAGAAAAGTTTGGCAGAAACATCTTGACGACCATACTTCCTTGAATAGATTCAAAGTCAGCGAAGAAACTGTAGTTCATCGAAGAATAACTCGAACGAGAGCATACGGCGGTAAGAAAGAAAGGACAACTCGATTCTCCGAGCGAATTCTCCTGTTTTCACCGCTCTGAGACCACCGTTCCCTCGGTGGTAGTTTCTTCCGTTCCGCCACAAACTTTGGCAATTTATGCAGCTTTTTCACACGAACTCGCGTGTCTTCTATCAATACCCCCCCGCGCTCCTTCCACCGCCGTTCCCCGTTCTTCCTCCAAACCTTATTCTCTAGCGTAAAAATAGTTTAAGCGACCATTTGGAAAAAAGAGAAGAAGATAGGAGAAATAAGAAAGGAAGGAAGAAATTCGAGCAAAGCACCTGGCGCGTGTTCCACGCGGGATCTTCGCGCACGTGTCGAAGGATATTAAGTCGACGGAGGAGGATATGAGGTGTAACGACATCGCGTGGGCGAAGGGGAAAGGGGACAGGACGCGACGTGGTGCACGATGCGTCGCGTACACGGCATCGATCTTCATCCATCAGCCACGCCTTCGGTTTTTCCCAACGAAAGATTCCTCTGCGGTTTTTCCGCCTGAACCAGCAGATGTATCGCGCGAACCGTGCCACGATCTTTTCGGCTGGGTTTCTCGCAAGCCCGATTCATCATCGCGATACATCCTCCAGAAGAGTTCACGCCTGATCGAACCGTCGATTCCTGCTCGAATCACTCGCCGAGCCCCCTTCTGTTTCCGATTCACAACGAGACGAGACTTCGCTCTCGATCATACGAACCGCAAATCACTGCCCTCGGGGCTTGACCAATCGTGACGAACGAGCTACGAGTGATGATTTTGCCCGGAATCGGGGCCGATGTAAATCGCTAATGGATCTCTCTCCCTCCCTCCCTCCTTCCCAAATAGGATTCCAAGTTTGTTTCTCCAAATACTCCACTTTGTCGGCGAGGAGGAAAGCCTTGACGGCGAGCAGAATGCAGATGGAGAGCGCCCCTCTTTCTTTGCTCCACGACCAAACAAGGCGATCCTTCGTTAGAACGATCCTCCGTTCGCCACGGAGAAGAAGTTGATGAGTATTCGCCGCATTAAAAATCCACGAATCCAGGAATCTCGCAAGAACCGGAGGAAAAGTTGCGGCAACGTGTCCCCCTTGAAACGTACCTACTTACTCCCGATCAACTTCCAATTCGATGCGGGCTCTTCTGTCAAAAACACCCTTCGCGGTTCAGAGACAGGTTTACGGGTATCGAGGCATACCATGTCGCGATCTCGTTAATATCCAGGGGCAATAAAAACAGGGCAACGGTTTTGGGAACGCGTGGGACAGACCCGCCCACTGTCCATCCCTAAAGCAGGGAATAGACAAAGAGGGATATTCGGCGCAGACGAAGGACAAAAGGGAGGGAGAGGAAGGAAGGAGGAAAGAAATGGTTTTTGACAACGGTGCTGTTGTTTGCCTTCGGTATTTCTGGGCGAGGGGTGGGCGTGTGCGGGCGAAAAAGGGCGCGAGACCGTGTCGATCGTCGTCGATGATGCCCTGTAGAAGTCGTGCACGCCAGTCACTCGGTGGCATTGTGCACGGCACGTGCCGTCACGAGAGAAAACGAGCGTGGCCGTCGGTCGAGGCGTAGCTGGCCCTCTAGTCACCGAGAAACCGTTCTCCTCACAATGCTTCGATTCCTCTCTCCGATATATACAGAGAGAGAGAATTAATTGATACCGCGTGCTCCGGCATCGAGCAAGGGTTGCGTAAGCACCGTGGAAAAAGCAACCCCTCTCTCTCTCTCTCTCTCTACCTTTCCTTTCATCTCTTTTCCACTCCTCGGTTTCTTTCTCCTCCTCGGGGTCGAACCCGTCGGCTACAAAAAGCCTTTAAACGCTCGCCCATTTCTTACGCTTCGTTGACTCCTGTCGGTCCGCGATCACGTTGGATCGACGACACGTTCCTCTCTCGTGTCCTCGTTAGTTTTCCGCACGCAGGTGCAGAACCTCGATGAATAATTACCGCGTAACGACGTGTACGTGTACGTGAGAGCAAGAATCGGTCAGCTCGAGGAGAGTCAGAAGGAAGAAGCCAGACCCAAGTTATTACAAAAATAATCAAAGTTTCGCGAAGCAGTGCGCGGAGCGTTCGCAGAGAGACATTCCGCTCGGTCCGAGGCTCGTTTACGTCAGGTCGACGCCGTCCGCTCATTACGTTTGACGATTATGCGTTAATTTGCACCTTGCGATACTTCAAACGATTTTTATTCATCGCGCGTCCACGATGAGCTTCGCTCTCTTCTAACTGGAAGTCGTTTGTCGTCGTCGTTTCTGGTAGCCAGGTCGACTCTCGCAGACGTAGGCGTCGCGCAGATTCTTCGAGTTTTATATTTTTCGAGTCTTTCGAGTCTTTGCCGTGGGGATCGAGGAACCTCGTCAAAGGACTCTCCGGATATGATAATCCCGGCGCCAAGCTGAATGCGTAATGAAGTTTCTCCGGCGACAAGAAGTGGACTCCGTTTCTGATTAGCTTTGCCTTTACGCGCCTCTCTCTCTCTCTCTCTCTCGGCCTAAAGCGCGTTCTGCTTCGCTGACAATTTTTCAACAAACCGAGCAAATTGCCACCTCTCCCCTCCCTTTGGCTAGTGCGCACCCAAAAAGAGCAAGGAGCATTTTATTCGAACCCCTGATTATTCGAAGAATCGCAATCTAGATGGTAGCCTGCAATTGAATACGGTGGTTGAAAGGAAGGAGAATCAGGTGGCGGGAAGAAATATCGGGGAAAATAGGTGAAATCGGCCCGATAATCCTCCCCATTAGACTCGAGGCGTAAAAACCCAACAGATTGGAAACCGCACTCGGTTAGACAGGCCACCTTTTATCCTGTCGGTGCAGAGGAGAAGAGATCCTGCGTCCCCGATCTAGCCAAGCAGAGTCCTATTAACTAATGCCAGCACCCCTGTTGAACGCAATGCCATACGTGCACCAGCCAACCAGCGAATCTGCTAACCAGCCAGACCATCCACAGTCAGTCAGGCAGGCAGGGTGCGGAGGACCACGCTGGTAGAACATGCCTGCTACGACGGGACAGTTTAAGCCCTGATATATCGCTCGCCGACACTCCCAACTTCTGTCGCCGTTTCTGTAGCGCTTTTTTGTCACGGCAAGCCACGGCTGACCATATGTCCACGGAAACCGAGATCCCCATCGAGTAGTAGTTGCTACGCGCTCCCCGTCCATTCCACGCTCTTTCCACATTTTCTACCCCTCGAACCGTCATTTTTATACTTGGCAATTGATAACAGCGCGATCGAGCCAAGATTTTTCCACGTTTCCTCTTTCTCTCTCTGATCGTTGGAAAATTCATTTTTATGCCGAAAAATTCTTCCAGGAGAAAAAAGTTTGGCCCCTCCAGAAAAGGGGTAGGTATTTCCTCCTCTTTTCCCCGATCGGTGTCAGCCCACAGCGTTAGCGTGACAAGAGACGACGAGCCGTTTACATGCTTCGCCGACTCCTCGTTCCTTTGCGCCATTGGTTTTCCGGTTACGTGGGCGCGTTTAAGCGAGCTTAGATAACCCATGCCCCAACCGGCGAACCCCACTTTGCACGTAACAAATGATGCCACATGTTCGAATCTTGACTCGTTCTTCCTCTATTCCTCTTTCGTTTCATTCTCTTCTCTCTCCACGCGTTTCATCCCGCGGGGCAGCCAACATTCGGCCTGGTATTCTCGGGACATGGGGTCCTACGTTCGTGTAATTTGTACGGTTAACGCTCGTGCAAAAACGACCAAGAGGGAGAGAGAGACTAACTGCCGCACTGGGAGCATTTACCAGAAGCACGAATCGAATCGATCCTACTTAACTGTTAATGGAACCTTATGCCAGTATCGCCGGTGAAAAGTTCTCTCCCCGTGAAAATGGCGCCTAGCTGCAAGTGTGTACACTCTGTTGCACTGTACCCTAGCTTCGCCAACTATTACGTAGAATTGTTATTTTAACGTAGAATTGTCGCGGATGGTACGTGACCCTTCTTCTCTCGGTATTGTGCAAGACGAGAGAGTAAAGAGGAGAAAGAAAATTCCTTCGAAAAAGACCGTAACTGATCGTGGACGGATGAGCAGAGAGCATTGAGAAGGACAAACGCGCTGGTTCCCCTCCCTCCGGGATCCTCTTCCTGGTCTTTTCAGACGATTGTCGAGGCTCGTCCAAGTGCCACCGAGTTGCAGGTAAGTGGCCGTCATCGCGCCTCGCTTAAAAAGCCTAACCGATTGCCGGCTCTTTATCAACCACTCGACGAAACGGTTGAAAAACTGCCTGGGTGTCTGGAGGTCTCGTCCTCTTCAATCTCCAACCTGTGCCGCTGTTCATTGTGATTAACTCTGACATATGTCCGCGTCGCGTTAGAAAGGATGCCGTCGCTATTCAGATTCCTCTCCATTGGCTTTTCGTCAAGGTTCCTGGCTTCCTTCGACATCGAATCGACACGCGTATCGCACCTTTTCCCTTCACCTTCCACCGTTCGTTTACCATTTAACACGGTCATTCGTCAGCGTTCGCTCTCCGGATGCCAGGTCAACGGCGTCCATTTTTACCTATTCATCCGTTACGAGATTATTACTTAACCCGAGGGGCCGTACAGGGTGGTCTTCCGTGCAAAATAATCGAGAAACGGATGTCATGCAGACGGAGGATAATTTGATGTCTGTGCGTCTCTTGGAACGTGATTTTGTTAGTAGTAAACTTGCGTTTAATATATTCTTTTATTACCTTCACGTGCTTCGTTGTGCGTTTCTTCTCCTTCTCCTTCTCCTTCCTCTTCTCCGTCTTCGTAAATCAAGTCCTCAAATTTTCACCGTCTGTAACAGAAAGAGAAGAACACTTGGGTGTAGCAATTGCAAAAGTTCACGGTCCAGATTCTCCATGTTCCACTTTTCTTACAATGAAAAGTTGTCGTTGACAATCGATGACAATGCTCGAAAGAATTTGGTGCGGTGGAAAGGCGTGGCCGTTCCGAATAACCTATTGCCAATCGGAATGGGACAGGGTGATGTAATGGTGGAGCAAATAGGAAACGAATAATTCCATTATATTTATCAGATAATGAAAAGACCGGCGATAAAACCGCAATACTCTGGTAACAGGAGGATGGAACAGCGGCGAGGAAGAAGGAGAAGCGGGAGCATCTAGGATAAAGAACCTAACATGCCCTGTTCCGTCTCTCTCTCTCCCCCTGTCATTAATACCAGGCGACTGTTACATATGGATGAGAAAGCTGGGTTAGGCCAGGACAGCGATGCTACAGAACGAGACGAAAGCGAAACGGGACGTAGGGAAGCGAAACTCATCGACTAAAAGCATCCACGAAAGACCGAACGTCGTTTCGCTCTCGAATCTTCGTTCGCCCTCCTTCTACCAACAAGCACAGTCCAACCAACGGAAGAAGAGTCCTCTTCTATAAGAGAAAGAGGAGACTTCGATAAGGTCGCCGGGGATAAAACGAGTTCCCTCGACGTTTACCTACGATTTAAATTGTCTGCCAGCCACCCAGCCTCCATTTCACGGAATCTTTGCGTTACACCGGATCCCCCCCCCTCGGTCCTCTCTCGCCTGTAGAGCTTTTCCGCGCTGCCGACTCGACGAAAACGTCGAAGCGTCGATGAAACGAGGTCGACCTATTTTCATTCCTCTTTCTATAATGAATCGACACACGGTTCTCTATCCACGGAATTTCCAAAACGTTCATCGTTTCGCCGGAAAGTGTAGCAAGAGAGTCAGGGTCGTGACTCCTTTACTCAGGATCTATTCCATCCTTTGGAACGATAAATCTCCGCGTACCCCCACCGTATATCTTCCGGTCAAGGGGAGTAAACGCAATATAGGTAATGTTCTGGTCGGCTACTTAACAAATTGCTACAAATTGCGGTGAACGTTTAGCCCATCGGATCCGTTTGAATCTCTGGCCTCCTATATCCCCGTCACCTCTTGCGGTCGCTTAGCCGGGGGTTCTATCCTCTCTCCGTCTCTCGTTCTCTATCCTTGCTTTGCTTTCGTCCTACGATACGCTGGTGACCACATGGCGCTCCCATATGTCCGCGCCATCACCCTAATGTCCACCTATCGACTGTATCAGAGCCACCTCCGAAGATAGAATTGGCCAGGAATGGAATGAAAAGGATACGACAGGTTTGTCGCTGGACAATGGTTTGTTTACCTTCCCGTCATATCGATTTATCTCGGAGAAATTCTCCGTGTATCGAGTGAAAAAGGAGGGAAGCAAGAAGATCGTTTGGAGGATGCGTTGGCAGAAGATTCTGTTGTAAGAGATGACGTTGCGGACAAGTCATTAATCAATGGTTTCGGTGCTGAGAACGAGGTGCTCTCTAATGGCACTTTAAAGGCGATACCCTCGAGCCAATCAGCGATCGCGTGCCACGCACAGGATCGTCCGGGTTAATTTCACGGGTATTTAACGCGGTTTCGCTTAACAATGATTCAATCAAGCCGGATTTATTTGGTCGGGATTCGCCGGTTGCCGGCACGAGGCGATCATTAGGGCCTCTCGCTGGAAACGCCTCCGAGCCTTTTACCGAAATAAACGCGACCAGTTCTCCATAGAGTCGCGCGACCTCGCTCGTTAGCCGATCTGTCACTTTCAGACCAACCCGACCTTTTCTTTTTTCACTTTTTTTCCTTCGCTGCGAAACAACTTTCTCGTACGATAATCGAGCGATAAACGTAAATTTTTTCGACGCACATAGGGGGAATTGGTTGTACGAGTTGTTAAAGAAGCAACAGTAAGTGAATTCGATAGCGCGAGAGATAGGTGGGACAGGAATGGCGTAAACCGCGATATATCGTATCAGGAAAGAAAAAGACGAAACGGAGGTGCGATTAGATGGACACGCGAAGCTCGTCCGGCGTAAATATCGGTGAACGCGACCTCGAGAAAGAGGAAGGGGGACGGGGATCGGCAATTCGGCGGCCGTGCGAAATGTTGTCAGCCAATTTTCTTGGCCAGTGCCTCTGAATGCCGCAGATTTCCATCTAGGTCCGTCCTCGGTGGCGCCGGTGTATACCGTTGCTGGGTAAATACACCCTTTTCCATCCCCTCGAGCGGACGAGCGGACGAACGACGTCGTCGTCGTCGCCCTCCACCTCCGACCTATTCCTCCTCCACCTCTTCCATGGTCCACCTCGATCCACTACAACTGTGATTATAATTCGTAGTCCCTGCTGACAGAACCAACCGCCATCGTCAACCCCGGTTTCTCCTCCGCCGTTTCATCCCCATCTATGCTCGGTGCCGTTAGTGGACGGGGATCGGACGCTGTGTAAAGGATTATGCACGCGGATTTAACTGATGAATCACATTGTCGTCTTGATTCGCGGTGGCGTTAATTTTCGGGAGCCGCTTCTCGCCCTCTCGCGACACGCTCCGACGCGACGTGTGAAAAGAGCAGGGAAGAAGTCTCTCTCTCTCTGCTCTGCGTAATTTCGATTCGGCATTTCGCTCGATCGTTAAGACGTTACGAACGATAAATCGGTGTCCGCAGCGGCTAATGGCGTAGTCGACCGTGTTCGTTATAATTATTTCGCTTGTGGTCGGTGGTCGCGAAGACTGCTCGTAAACGAACACGTGTATCGATGATTTTCTTTTTTCTCTCCACTCGAGACTTGGAGAGTACAGGAAAGAAGAGAGGAAAGGAAGGCTCGAATTGATTATGGATAGAACGGTGATAAATCAGTATACGACAAATTACCGGCGCGGCAATTAATCGACAAACCTTTCGATGCTTATTTGGAGAACTTGTCCCGCTTAATGCGCCATAATGAGTATTCGAGATTACGGCAACTGAATCCATCGACGGAAGCTGGCAATAATTTATGACCGATGCTTCTTTAGGATAGGAGGCGAGGTAGCACCGGGAGGCAACCCCTCTCTGGTGTGCCGACGTTAATTCTCGTCGAGCAAACAATTTCCATTCGTTTGGAAAGGTTTCTAATCCGCCAACATCCCGAGCCTCGTGAGCAAAGCCAGAATTAACCACTTCCCATTTCGAACCTACCGCGATCACGGGGCTTATTAATTTTGCCAATAACGCCCTGCCGCAGGGGGTGGCTTTCCTTCGCACAGATGGCGTATCACGAGTCAATATACTTTTCCGCCACAAATACCACCCTCACCCCGTGCCGAACACGTGACGGCCGCAGAATTCTCGCTGCGCTAATCATTTCTTTGACCTGTGTTAGACGCATATGGTTCAGTGACGGGTTATTCTTCGCTTTCTGACAACAGCTGGATACTACCTATTCGGCACGATTATACGAAAAATTCTCAACTCGGAATAGCCGGCGATATTTGTCATACTTTGAGAGACTGAACGCTCCCGCGAAAAGTGGATCCAGTTAACAGGTTAAAATCCAGTTCCTTCAGATTTATCGCTCTGAAATCTATATTTCACGCGGGTATCACGGACAGTCGCGCCTATTTATACACCGACGAGTAAAGTATCCTCGAGTTCTCGCGAGCAAACGAACGGGAGCAATAAGAAAGATGACGACGACGACGACGACGACGACGGAAGAGGAAGAAGAAGAAGAAGAAGAAGAAAAGATCGAAGAGGGCAGAAAGTAGCAGAGAGGGGAGAGAACCGATGGTTCTGGCAGAGTGAGGACACGATCGCTGAGCATGGACCGACGGAGAGAGGAGAATAAAGCCAGGCTTGGGTGTATGCGTGGTGCGAGCGTATGAGAGAGCGTACCTAGCGGGCGGAACGAGACGAGATACGTGAAGGAGACGAGAAAAGGAGAGAAAGAGAGAGGGAGAGTGAAACACACGAAGAGGAGGAAGGAGAAAACGAGAGAGAGAGTGCCGGGGACCAGAGAGAAAGACGAGGAGAGAGAAAGGAGAGGACAACCCCCTCTTCTTCGCGGGTTGACTCGAACGCCGGCGATATCTCGACCAATCAAATCACGCCGCGGGCTCCGCCTTTTATCATTATTTTACTTGTTTTCCCTTTACTTCACCCTCATTGGATGACATTCTCCGGGCCATTTCGCGGTGCAAAAAAGTTACCCGCGCCCAACACAGGAC
The DNA here is from genome assembly GCF_001263275.1 of Habropoda laboriosa. NCBI lineage: Eukaryota > Metazoa > Arthropoda > Insecta > Hymenoptera > Apidae > Habropoda > Habropoda laboriosa. Next base: position 703,243 of record NW_017100142.1, read on the forward strand.
TCCATGCTTCCTTCGGTACCCTTCTGGTACCCACCTTGGTTCACGGACCACCTCCACGGAGATTCTTTCGCCAAGCAGACGACCAAGAGGTCCTCCTCCCTTTGCCAGGCATAATCGTTTTCCACGGATTTCCACCGTGGATTTCGACTTCTTTCCTCGTACACGACGTTACGAAACGCGATTCATTCCATCGCGTATCGTTTCTTCGATCAATAGTCGTGTTTCTTTCTTCTAAGGAACTCTCTCTATCTCTCGTAGTATATCTGTGTTTTAATCTCGAGAGCTGATCGAGAAACATAGACTCGATCGCGTTGAATAGGAACAAATTTGCCTCCAGTTCTTCCACTCCGGTGTCATCGCGGTCAAGCTGCTTCTACGAGGTGCCGGGGGGATTTTGTTTTCTCTTTTTTTCTTTTTCCCTCTGGTTCGAAACGCGAAATCGTGGGAACGGAGCGATCGGTCGAAACACAAGAGCGCTCGATGTCGAAAACGTGCTCGATTCATCGACTTCGTGATCCCGACGAGAGAGCCGAACCAACAATGAAAGCGTCCGCGGGAGTAGCCGCAGATAAATTCGTATCGATTCGTCTAGCGCATCGGGGCCGTGATTGACGAGGATCTCTCGTCAAGGATTATGCGGTTCGTTGGTTGGAACGAACGGCTTTGGGGCATGAGTGCGTAGACAAATATATAGGTATAGCCTGGCGGTGCAGCGCAACGCCAATGGACACTTCCCAACCACGAAACCTCAAAAACCGCCGGGGGCCATGCGTCTGCAAAATTATCGCCCTCCAAATGAGGATACGTTTGCAATTGCGCGTACACGCCGGGGATCGATATCGCTGCCTGATTTCCCGAATAAAAACTCTCGTTTGCACCGTTAGCCAACAGAGAAACCCTCCTTCTCTCCTATTAGCGCCAGCTTAAATAGATACCATCTTTTCTCTCGTTCTCCAGGATAATTGACAGCCTGGAGGTGTTGGAGCGAAACGTCTTCTCTTCTCCACTCGTCACCACCGCCTGTACAGCCTGTTTCCACGCTATAATTTGCATCGGTAAGACAGAGGCGTTACAGGTCACGAGACAATTAAGTAAGTAGGCTCGTCAGCATCGAGATCTACGGGTTTTCGAGAGAGACGCGAGTGACGATCGGGCGTGTTCCAGTGACGAACCACAGGGGAACCTGTAATTCACCGAGAATAAATTCTCCCTTCGCAGGGTGGACGGTTGGGAAAAAAAGGATGCTGAGTCGCACCTACGTATGTTTGGTCTGACATTGCGCTGCACCGCATTGTATGTATATCGGCCGGTGTAAACTGCGGTGCAAGAAAAGAACCACCAAAGGAGTCGGAGGAGGAGGAGGATCAGCTAAGGTGAGTTCGCGAGGGGAAAGTCACGTGGAGAGATACCTAAAAGAACAATGTTGTCGGAGGAGAGCACGAGGGGGTGACTTGGAGCGGTCCAGGTCCGGCTTCCTTCGAGAACAGATCATGACGCCAAGACGTGGTATTTTATCGGTTAACGTCAAATTATGCGTAGAAGTAAGAACGGAGGGTGGAAAGTAAAGGGTGAGATCGAACCTAAGGGTGCTGCGAGATACGTCATTTCTCAAGATGCTGAAAATAAAGCTAGAACCTGATAGATATATAGCAGTCGATCGTTCGGTAATCTCTAAGTGAAAGTTTTCCTTTTTCCCTAAAACGGCAGAAGGGTAAATTTGAAATTTGCAGACGACTTGCCGATATGACGAAGCAAAGCGTGCGAACCGGATAACGATTTGTTCGAAAAGCAATATAGCGGGCTATCACCGAGGGCTCGAGTAGGATGAGACGAAGGAAAGCGAGAAGTACCAGGAGGATGAGGCTCAGTTGGAGGTAGGAGGGGGTGGCGGTCGTGTGGGGCGCCCTTTTCCTGAAATTTGCATGAGGTATTAAAGCGCGGTGGCTGCGTTCACCAGTGGAGTTCCTGTTTGCCGACA